>NW_027102088.1:0-38158 GCF_035609145.1 Eleutherodactylus coqui
CAGATAGGGACAGATAGGGACAGATAGGGACAGATAGGGACAGATAGGGACAGATAGGGACAGATAGGGACAGATAGGGACAGATAGGGACAGATAGGGACAGATAGGGACAGATAGGGACAGATAGGGACAGATAGGGACAGATAGGGACAGATAGGGACAGATAGGGACAGATAGGGACAGATAGGGACAGATAGGGACAGATAGGGACAGATAGGGACAGATAGGGACAGATAGGGACAGATAGGGACAGATAGGGACAGATAGGGACAGATAGGGACAGATAGGGACAGATAGGGACAGATAGGGACAGATAGGGACAGATAGGGACAGATAGGGACAGATAGGGACAGATAGGGACAGATAGGGACAGATAGGGACAGATAGGGACAGATAGGGACAGATAGGGACAGATAGGGACAGATAGGGACAGATAGGGACAGATAGGGACAGATAGGGACAGATAGGGACAGATAGGGACAGATAGGGACAGATAGGGACAGATAGGGACAGATAGGGACAGATAGGGACAGATAGGGACAGATAGGGACAGATAGGGACAGATAGGGACAGATAGGGACAGATAGGGACAGATAGGGACAGATAGGGACAGATAGGGACAGATAGGGACAGATAGGGACAGATAGGGACAGATAGGGACAGATAGGGACAGATAGGGACAGATAGGGACAGATAGGGACAGATAGGGACAGATAGGGACAGATAGGGACAGATAGGGACAGATAGGGACAGATAGGGACAGATAGGGACAGATAGGGACAGATAGGGACAGATAGGGACAGATAGGGACAGATAGGGACAGATAGGGACAGATAGGGACAGATAGGGACAGATAGGGACAGATAGGGACAGATAGGGACAGATAGGGACAGATAGGGACAGATAGGGACAGATAGGGACAGATAGGGACAGATAGGGACAGATAGGGACAGATAGGGACAGATAGGGACAGATAGGGACAGATAGGGACAGATAGGGACAGATAGGGACAGATAGGGACAGATAGGGACAGATAGGGACAGATAGGGACAGATAGGGACAGATAGGGACAGATAGGGACAGATAGGGACAGATAGGGACAGATAGGGACAGATAGGGACAGATAGGGACAGATAGGGACAGATAGGGACAGATAGGGACAGATAGGGACAGATAGGGACAGATAGGGACAGATAGGGACAGATAGGGACAGATAGGGACAGATAGGGACAGATAGGGACAGATAGGGACAGATAGGGACAGATAGGGACAGATAGGGACAGATAGGGACAGATAGGGACAGATAGGGACAGATAGGGACAGATAGGGACAGATAGGGACAGATAGGGACAGATAGGGACAGATAGGGACAGATAGGGACAGATAGGGACAGATAGGGACAGATAGGGACAGATAGGGACAGATAGGGACAGATAGGGACAGATAGGGACAGATAGGGACAGATAGGGACAGATAGGGACAGATAGGGACAGATAGGGACAGATAGGGACAGATAGGGACAGATAGGGACAGATAGGGACAGATAGGGACAGATAGGGACAGATAGGGACAGATAGGGACAGATAGGGACAGATAGGGACAGATAGGGACAGATAGGGACAGATAGGGACAGATAGGGACAGATAGGGACAGATAGGGACAGATAGGGACAGATAGGGACAGATAGGGACAGATAGGGACAGATAGGGACAGATAGGGACAGATAGGGACAGATAGGGACAGATAGGGACAGATAGGGACAGATAGGGACAGATAGGGACAGATAGGGACAGATAGGGACAGATAGGGACAGATAGGGACAGATAGGGACAGATAGGGACAGATAGGGACAGATAGGGACAGATAGGGACAGATAGGGACAGATAGGGACAGATAGGGACAGATAGGGACAGATAGGGACAGATAGGGACAGATAGGGACAGATAGGGACAGATAGGGACAGATAGGGACAGATAGGGACAGATAGGGACAGATAGGGACAGATAGGGACAGATAGGGACAGATAGGGACAGATAGGGACAGATAGGGACAGATAGGGACAGATAGGGACAGATAGGGACAGATAGGGACAGATAGGGACAGATAGGGACAGATAGGGACAGATAGGGACAGATAGGGACAGATAGGGACAGATAGGGACAGATAGGGACAGATAGGGACAGATAGGGACAGATAGGGACAGATAGGGACAGATAGGGACAGATAGGGACAGATAGGGACAGATAGGGACAGATAGGGACAGATAGGGACAGATAGGGACAGATAGGGACAGATAGGGACAGATAGGGACAGATAGGGACAGATAGGGACAGATAGGGACAGATAGGGACAGATAGGGACAGATAGGGACAGATAGGGACAGATAGGGACAGATAGGGACAGATAGGGACAGATAGGGACAGATAGGGACAGATAGGGACAGATAGGGACAGATAGGGACAGATAGGGACAGATAGGGACAGATAGGGACAGATAGGGACAGATAGGGACAGATAGGGACAGATAGGGACAGATAGGGACAGATAGGGACAGATAGGGACAGATAGGGACAGATAGGGACAGATAGGGACAGATAGGGACAGATAGGGACAGATAGGGACAGATAGGGACAGATAGGGACAGATAGGGACAGATAGGGACAGATAGGGACAGATAGGGACAGATAGGGACAGATAGGGACAGATAGGGACAGATAGGGACAGATAGGGACAGATAGGGACAGATAGGGACAGATAGGGACAGATAGGGACAGATAGGGACAGATAGGGACAGATAGGGACAGATAGGGACAGATAGGGACAGATAGGGACAGATAGGGACAGATAGGGACAGATAGGGACAGATAGGGACAGATAGGGACAGATAGGGACAGATAGGGACAGATAGGGACAGATAGGGACAGATAGGGACAGATAGGGACAGATAGGGACAGATAGGGACAGATAGGGACAGATAGGGACAGATAGGGACAGATAGGGACAGATAGGGACAGATAGGGACAGATAGGGACAGATAGGGACAGATAGGGACAGATAGGGACAGATAGGGACAGATAGGGACAGATAGGGACAGATAGGGACAGATAGGGACAGATAGGGACAGATAGGGACAGATAGGGACAGATAGGGACAGATAGGGACAGATAGGGACAGATAGGGACAGATAGGGACAGATAGGGACAGATAGGGACAGATAGGGACAGATAGGGACAGATAGGGACAGATAGGGACAGATAGGGACAGATAGGGACAGATAGGGACAGATAGGGACAGATAGGGACAGATAGGGACAGATAGGGACAGATAGGGACAGATAGGGACAGATAGGGACAGATAGGGACAGATAGGGACAGATAGGGACAGATAGGGACAGATAGGGACAGATAGGGACAGATAGGGACAGATAGGGACAGATAGGGACAGATAGGGACAGATAGGGACAGATAGGGACAGATAGGGACAGATAGGGACAGATAGGGACAGATAGGGACAGATAGGGACAGATAGGGACAGATAGGGACAGATAGGGACAGATAGGGACAGATAGGGACAGATAGGGACAGATAGGGACAGATAGGGACAGATAGGGACAGATAGGGACAGATAGGGACAGATAGGGACAGATAGGGACAGATAGGGACAGATAGGGACAGATAGGGACAGATAGGGACAGATAGGGACAGATAGGGACAGATAGGGACAGATAGGGACAGATAGGGACAGATAGGGACAGATAGGGACAGATAGGGACAGATAGGGACAGATAGGGACAGATAGGGACAGATAGGGACAGATAGGGACAGATAGGGACAGATAGGGACAGATAGGGACAGATAGGGACAGATAGGGACAGATAGGGACAGATAGGGACAGATAGGGACAGATAGGGACAGATAGGGACAGATAGGGACAGATAGGGACAGATAGGGACAGATAGGGACAGATAGGGACAGATAGGGACAGATAGGGACAGATAGGGACAGATAGGGACAGATAGGGACAGATAGGGACAGATAGGGACAGATAGGGACAGATAGGGACAGATAGGGACAGATAGGGACAGATAGGGACAGATAGGGACAGATAGGGACAGATAGGGACAGATAGGGACAGATAGGGACAGATAGGGACAGATAGGGACAGATAGGGACAGATAGGGACAGATAGGGACAGATAGGGACAGATAGGGACAGATAGGGACAGATAGGGACAGATAGGGACAGATAGGGACAGATAGGGACAGATAGGGACAGATAGGGACAGATAGGGACAGATAGGGACAGATAGGGACAGATAGGGACAGATAGGGACAGATAGGGACAGATAGGGACAGATAGGGACAGATAGGGACAGATAGGGACAGATAGGGACAGATAGGGACAGATAGGGACAGATAGGGACAGATAGGGACAGATAGGGACAGATAGGGACAGATAGGGACAGATAGGGACAGATAGGGACAGATAGGGACAGATAGGGACAGATAGGGACAGATAGGGACAGATAGGGACAGATAGGGACAGATAGGGACAGATAGGGACAGATAGGGACAGATAGGGACAGATAGGGACAGATAGGGACAGATAGGGACAGATAGGGACAGATAGGGACAGATAGGGACAGATAGGGACAGATAGGGACAGATAGGGACAGATAGGGACAGATAGGGACAGATAGGGACAGATAGGGACAGATAGGGACAGATAGGGACAGATAGGGACAGATAGGGACAGATAGGGACAGATAGGGACAGATAGGGACAGATAGGGACAGATAGGGACAGATAGGGACAGATAGGGACAGATAGGGACAGATAGGGACAGATAGGGACAGATAGGGACAGATAGGGACAGATAGGGACAGATAGGGACAGATAGGGACAGATAGGGACAGATAGGGACAGATAGGGACAGATAGGGACAGATAGGGACAGATAGGGACAGATAGGGACAGATAGGGACAGATAGGGACAGATAGGGACAGATAGGGACAGATAGGGACAGATAGGGACAGATAGGGACAGATAGGGACAGATAGGGACAGATAGGGACAGATAGGGACAGATAGGGACAGATAGGGACAGATAGGGACAGATAGGGACAGATAGGGACAGATAGGGACAGATAGGGACAGATAGGGACAGATAGGGACAGATAGGGACAGATAGGGACAGATAGGGACAGATAGGGACAGATAGGGACAGATAGGGACAGATAGGGACAGATAGGGACAGATAGGGACAGATAGGGACAGATAGGGACAGATAGGGACAGATAGGGACAGATAGGGACAGATAGGGACAGATAGGGACAGATAGGGACAGATAGGGACAGATAGGGACAGATAGGGACAGATAGGGACAGATAGGGACAGATAGGGACAGATAGGGACAGATAGGGACAGATAGGGACAGATAGGGACAGATAGGGACAGATAGGGACAGATAGGGACAGATAGGGACAGATAGGGACAGATAGGGACAGATAGGGACAGATAGGGACAGATAGGGACAGATAGGGACAGATAGGGACAGATAGGGACAGATAGGGACAGATAGGGACAGATAGGGACAGATAGGGACAGATAGGGACAGATAGGGACAGATAGGGACAGATAGGGACAGATAGGGACAGATAGGGACAGATAGGGACAGATAGGGACAGATAGGGACAGATAGGGACAGATAGGGACAGATAGGGACAGATAGGGACAGATAGGGACAGATAGGGACAGATAGGGACAGATAGGGACAGATAGGGACAGATAGGGACAGATAGGGACAGATAGGGACAGATAGGGACAGATAGGGACAGATAGGGACAGATAGGGACAGATAGGGACAGATAGGGACAGATAGGGACAGATAGGGACAGATAGGGACAGATAGGGACAGATAGGGACAGATAGGGACAGATAGGGACAGATAGGGACAGATAGGGACAGATAGGGACAGATAGGGACAGATAGGGACAGATAGGGACAGATAGGGACAGATAGGGACAGATAGGGACAGATAGGGACAGATAGGGACAGATAGGGACAGATAGGGACAGATAGGGACAGATAGGGACAGATAGGGACAGATAGGGACAGATAGGGACAGATAGGGACAGATAGGGACAGATAGGGACAGATAGGGACAGATAGGGACAGATAGGGACAGATAGGGACAGATAGGGACAGATAGGGACAGATAGGGACAGATAGGGACAGATAGGGACAGATAGGGACAGATAGGGACAGATAGGGACAGATAGGGACAGATAGGGACAGAT
Organism: Eleutherodactylus coqui; assembly: GCF_035609145.1. Taxonomy (NCBI): domain Eukaryota; kingdom Metazoa; phylum Chordata; class Amphibia; order Anura; family Eleutherodactylidae; genus Eleutherodactylus; species Eleutherodactylus coqui. The sequence goes on from NW_027102088.1 coordinate 6,296, forward strand.
AGGGACAGATAGGGACAGATAGGGACAGATAGGGACAGATAGGGACAGATAGGGACAGATAGGGACAGATAGGGACAGATAGGGACAGATAGGGACAGATAGGGACAGATAGGGACAGATAGGGACAGATAGGGACAGATAGGGACAGATAGGGACAGATAGGGACAGATAGGGACAGATAGGGACAGATAGGGACAGATAGGGACAGATAGGGACAGATAGGGACAGATAGGGACAGATAGGGACAGATAGGGACAGATAGGGACAGATAGGGACAGATAGGGACAGATAGGGACAGATAGGGACAGATAGGGACAGATAGGGACAGATAGGGACAGATAGGGACAGATAGGGACAGATAGGGACAGATAGGGACAGATAGGGACAGATAGGGACAGATAGGGACAGATAGGGACAGATAGGGACAGATAGGGACAGATAGGGACAGATAGGGACAGATAGGGACAGATAGGGACAGATAGGGACAGATAGGGACAGATAGGGACAGATAGGGACAGATAGGGACAGATAGGGACAGATAGGGACAGATAGGGACAGATAGGGACAGATAGGGACAGATAGGGACAGATAGGGACAGATAGGGACAGATAGGGACAGATAGGGACAGATAGGGACAGATAGGGACAGATAGGGACAGATAGGGACAGATAGGGACAGATAGGGACAGATAGGGACAGATAGGGACAGATAGGGACAGATAGGGACAGATAGGGACAGATAGGGACAGATAGGGACAGATAGGGACAGATAGGGACAGATAGGGACAGATAGGGACAGATAGGGACAGATAGGGACAGATAGGGACAGATAGGGACAGATAGGGACAGATAGGGACAGATAGGGACAGATAGGGACAGATAGGGACAGATAGGGACAGATAGGGACAGATAGGGACAGATAGGGACAGATAGGGACAGATAGGGACAGATAGGGACAGATAGGGACAGATAGGGACAGATAGGGACAGATAGGGACAGATAGGGACAGATAGGGACAGATAGGGACAGATAGGGACAGATAGGGACAGATAGGGACAGATAGGGACAGATAGGGACAGATAGGGACAGATAGGGACAGATAGGGACAGATAGGGACAGATAGGGACAGATAGGGACAGATAGGGACAGATAGGGACAGATAGGGACAGATAGGGACAGATAGGGACAGATAGGGACAGATAGGGACAGATAGGGACAGATAGGGACAGATAGGGACAGATAGGGACAGATAGGGACAGATAGGGACAGATAGGGACAGATAGGGACAGATAGGGACAGATAGGGACAGATAGGGACAGATAGGGACAGATAGGGACAGATAGGGACAGATAGGGACAGATAGGGACAGATAGGGACAGATAGGGACAGATAGGGACAGATAGGGACAGATAGGGACAGATAGGGACAGATAGGGACAGATAGGGACAGATAGGGACAGATAGGGACAGATAGGGACAGATAGGGACAGATAGGGACAGATAGGGACAGATAGGGACAGATAGGGACAGATAGGGACAGATAGGGACAGATAGGGACAGATAGGGACAGATAGGGACAGATAGGGACAGATAGGGACAGATAGGGACAGATAGGGACAGATAGGGACAGATAGGGACAGATAGGGACAGATAGGGACAGATAGGGACAGATAGGGACAGATAGGGACAGATAGGGACAGATAGGGACAGATAGGGACAGATAGGGACAGATAGGGACAGATAGGGACAGATAGGGACAGATAGGGACAGATAGGGACAGATAGGGACAGATAGGGACAGATAGGGACAGATAGGGACAGATAGGGACAGATAGGGACAGATAGGGACAGATAGGGACAGATAGGGACAGATAGGGACAGATAGGGACAGATAGGGACAGATAGGGACAGATAGGGACAGATAGGGACAGATAGGGACAGATAGGGACAGATAGGGACAGATAGGGACAGATAGGGACAGATAGGGACAGATAGGGACAGATAGGGACAGATAGGGACAGATAGGGACAGATAGGGACAGATAGGGACAGATAGGGACAGATAGGGACAGATAGGGACAGATAGGGACAGATAGGGACAGATAGGGACAGATAGGGACAGATAGGGACAGATAGGGACAGATAGGGACAGATAGGGACAGATAGGGACAGATAGGGACAGATAGGGACAGATAGGGACAGATAGGGACAGATAGGGACAGATAGGGACAGATAGGGACAGATAGGGACAGATAGGGACAGATAGGGACAGATAGGGACAGATAGGGACAGATAGGGACAGATAGGGACAGATAGGGACAGATAGGGACAGATAGGGACAGATAGGGACAGATAGGGACAGATAGGGACAGATAGGGACAGATAGGGACAGATAGGGACAGATAGGGACAGATAGGGACAGATAGGGACAGATAGGGACAGATAGGGACAGATAGGGACAGATAGGGACAGATAGGGACAGATAGGGACAGATAGGGACAGATAGGGACAGATAGGGACAGATAGGGACAGATAGGGACAGATAGGGACAGATAGGGACAGATAGGGACAGATAGGGACAGATAGGGACAGATAGGGACAGATAGGGACAGATAGGGACAGATAGGGACAGATAGGGACAGATAGGGACAGATAGGGACAGATAGGGACAGATAGGGACAGATAGGGACAGATAGGGACAGATAGGGACAGATAGGGACAGATAGGGACAGATAGGGACAGATAGGGACAGATAGGGACAGATAGGGACAGATAGGGACAGATAGGGACAGATAGGGACAGATAGGGACAGATAGGGACAGATAGGGACAGATAGGGACAGATAGGGACAGATAGGGACAGATAGGGACAGATAGGGACAGATAGGGACAGATAGGGACAGATAGGGACAGATAGGGACAGATAGGGACAGATAGGGACAGATAGGGACAGATAGGGACAGATAGGGACAGATAGGGACAGATAGGGACAGATAGGGACAGATAGGGACAGATAGGGACAGATAGGGACAGATAGGGACAGATAGGGACAGATAGGGACAGATAGGGACAGATAGGGACAGATAGGGACAGATAGGGACAGATAGGGACAGATAGGGACAGATAGGGACAGATAGGGACAGATAGGGACAGATAGGGACAGATAGGGACAGATAGGGACAGATAGGGACAGATAGGGACAGATAGGGACAGATAGGGACAGATAGGGACAGATAGGGACAGATAGGGACAGATAGGGACAGATAGGGACAGATAGGGACAGATAGGGACAGATAGGGACAGATAGGGACAGATAGGGACAGATAGGGACAGATAGGGACAGATAGGGACAGATAGGGACAGATAGGGACAGATAGGGACAGATAGGGACAGATAGGGACAGATAGGGACAGATAGGGACAGATAGGGACAGATAGGGACAGATAGGGACAGATAGGGACAGATAGGGACAGATAGGGACAGATAGGGACAGATAGGGACAGATAGGGACAGATAGGGACAGATAGGGACAGATAGGGACAGATAGGGACAGATAGGGACAGATAGGGACAGATAGGGACAGATAGGGACAGATAGGGACAGATAGGGACAGATAGGGACAGATAGGGACAGATAGGGACAGATAGGGACAGATAGGGACAGATAGGGACAGATAGGGACAGATAGGGACAGATAGGGACAGATAGGGACAGATAGGGACAGATAGGGACAGATAGGGACAGATAGGGACAGATAGGGACAGATAGGGACAGATAGGGACAGATAGGGACAGATAGGGACAGATAGGGACAGATAGGGACAGATAGGGACAGATAGGGACAGATAGGGACAGATAGGGACAGATAGGGACAGATAGGGACAGATAGGGACAGATAGGGACAGATAGGGACAGATAGGGACAGATAGGGACAGATAGGGACAGATAGGGACAGATAGGGACAGATAGGGACAGATAGGGACAGATAGGGACAGATAGGGACAGATAGGGACAGATAGGGACAGATAGGGACAGATAGGGACAGATAGGGACAGATAGGGACAGATAGGGACAGATAGGGACAGATAGGGACAGATAGGGACAGATAGGGACAGATAGGGACAGATAGGGACAGATAGGGACAGATAGGGACAGATAGGGACAGATAGGGACAGATAGGGACAGATAGGGACAGATAGGGACAGATAGGGACAGATAGGGACAGATAGGGACAGATAGGGACAGATAGGGACAGATAGGGACAGATAGGGACAGATAGGGACAGATAGGGACAGATAGGGACAGATAGGGACAGATAGGGACAGATAGGGACAGATAGGGACAGATAGGGACAGATAGGGACAGATAGGGACAGATAGGGACAGATAGGGACAGATAGGGACAGATAGGGACAGATAGGGACAGATAGGGACAGATAGGGACAGATAGGGACAGATAGGGACAGATAGGGACAGATAGGGACAGATAGGGACAGATAGGGACAGATAGGGACAGATAGGGACAGATAGGGACAGATAGGGACAGATAGGGACAGATAGGGACAGATAGGGACAGATAGGGACAGATAGGGACAGATAGGGACAGATAGGGACAGATAGGGACAGATAGGGACAGATAGGGACAGATAGGGACAGATAGGGACAGATAGGGACAGATAGGGACAGATAGGGACAGATAGGGACAGATAGGGACAGATAGGGACAGATAGGGACAGATAGGGACAGATAGGGACAGATAGGGACAGATAGGGACAGATAGGGACAGATAGGGACAGATAGGGACAGATAGGGACAGATAGGGACAGATAGGGACAGATAGGGACAGATAGGGACAGATAGGGACAGATAGGGACAGATAGGGACAGATAGGGACAGATAGGGACAGATAGGGACAGATAGGGACAGATAGGGACAGATAGGGACAGATAGGGACAGATAGGGACAGATAGGGACAGATAGGGACAGATAGGGACAGATAGGGACAGATAGGGACAGATAGGGACAGATAGGGACAGATAGGGACAGATAGGGACAGATAGGGACAGATAGGGACAGATAGGGACAGATAGGGACAGATAGGGACAGATAGGGACAGATAGGGACAGATAGGGACAGATAGGGACAGATAGGGACAGATAGGGACAGATAGGGACAGATAGGGACAGATAGGGACAGATAGGGACAGATAGGGACAGATAGGGACAGATAGGGACAGATAGGGACAGATAGGGACAGATAGGGACAGATAGGGACAGATAGGGACAGATAGGGACAGATAGGGACAGATAGGGACAGATAGGGACAGATAGGGACAGATAGGGACAGATAGGGACAGATAGGGACAGATAGGGACAGATAGGGACAGATAGGGACAGATAGGGACAGATAGGGACAGATAGGGACAGATAGGGACAGATAGGGACAGATAGGGACAGATAGGGACAGATAGGGACAGATAGGGACAGATAGGGACAGATAGGGACAGATAGGGACAGATAGGGACAGATAGGGACAGATAGGGACAGATAGGGACAGATAGGGACAGATAGGGACAGATAGGGACAGATAGGGACAGATAGGGACAGATAGGGACAGATAGGGACAGATAGGGACAGATAGGGACAGATAGGGACAGATAGGGACAGATAGGGACAGATAGGGACAGATAGGGACAGATAGGGACAGATAGGGACAGATAGGGACAGATAGGGACAGATAGGGACAGATAGGGACAGATAGGGACAGATAGGGACAGATAGGGACAGATAGGGACAGATAGGGACAGATAGGGACAGATAGGGACAGATAGGGACAGATAGGGACAGATAGGGACAGATAGGGACAGATAGGGACAGATAGGGACAGATAGGGACAGATAGGGACAGATAGGGACAGATAGGGACAGATAGGGACAGATAGGGACAGATAGGGACAGATAGGGACAGATAGGGACAGATAGGGACAGATAGGGACAGATAGGGACAGATAGGGACAGATAGGGACAGATAGGGACAGATAGGGACAGATAGGGACAGATAGGGACAGATAGGGACAGATAGGGACAGATAGGGACAGATAGGGACAGATAGGGACAGATAGGGACAGATAGGGACAGATAGGGACAGATAGGGACAGATAGGGACAGATAGGGACAGATAGGGACAGATAGGGACAGATAGGGACAGATAGGGACAGATAGGGACAGATAGGGACAGATAGGGACAGATAGGGACAGATAGGGACAGATAGGGACAGATAGGGACAGATAGGGACAGATAGGGACAGATAGGGACAGATAGGGACAGATAGGGACAGATAGGGACAGATAGGGACAGATAGGGACAGATAGGGACAGATAGGGACAGATAGGGACAGATAGGGACAGATAGGGACAGATAGGGACAGATAGGGACAGATAGGGACAGATAGGGACAGATAGGGACAGATAGGGACAGATAGGGACAGATAGGGACAGATAGGGACAGATAGGGACAGATAGGGACAGATAGGGACAGATAGGGACAGATAGGGACAGATAGGGACAGATAGGGACAGATAGGGACAGATAGGGACAGATAGGGACAGATAGGGACAGATAGGGACAGATAGGGACAGATAGGGACAGATAGGGACAGATAGGGACAGATAGGGACAGATAGGGACAGATAGGGACAGATAGGGACAGATAGGGACAGATAGGGACAGATAGGGACAGATAGGGACAGATAGGGACAGATAGGGACAGATAGGGACAGATAGGGACAGATAGGGACAGATAGGGACAGATAGGGACAGATAGGGACAGATAGGGACAGATAGGGACAGATAGGGACAGATAGGGACAGATAGGGACAGATAGGGACAGATAGGGACAGATAGGGACAGATAGGGACAGATAGGGACAGATAGGGACAGATAGGGACAGATAGGGACAGATAGGGACAGATAGGGACAGATAGGGACAGATAGGGACAGATAGGGACAGATAGGGACAGATAGGGACAGATAGGGACAGATAGGGACAGATAGGGACAGATAGGGACAGATAGGGACAGATAGGGACAGATAGGGACAGATAGGGACAGATAGGGACAGATAGGGACAGATAGGGACAGATAGGGACAGATAGGGACAGATAGGGACAGATAGGGACAGATAGGGACAGATAGGGACAGATAGGGACAGATAGGGACAGATAGGGACAGATAGGGACAGATAGGGACAGATAGGGACAGATAGGGACAGATAGGGACAGATAGGGACAGATAGGGACAGATAGGGACAGATAGGGACAGATAGGGACAGATAGGGACAGATAGGGACAGATAGGGACAGATAGGGACAGATAGGGACAGATAGGGACAGATAGGGACAGATAGGGACAGATAGGGACAGATAGGGACAGATAGGGACAGATAGGGACAGATAGGGACAGATAGGGACAGATAGGGACAGATAGGGACAGATAGGGACAGATAGGGACAGATAGGGACAGATAGGGACAGATAGGGACAGATAGGGACAGATAGGGACAGATAGGGACAGATAGGGACAGATAGGGACAGATAGGGACAGATAGGGACAGATAGGGACAGATAGGGACAGATAGGGACAGATAGGGACAGATAGGGACAGATAGGGACAGATAGGGACAGATAGGGACAGATAGGGACAGATAGGGACAGATAGGGACAGATAGGGACAGATAGGGACAGATAGGGACAGATAGGGACAGATAGGGACAGATAGGGACAGATAGGGACAGATAGGGACAGATAGGGACAGATAGGGACAGATAGGGACAGATAGGGACAGATAGGGACAGATAGGGACAGATAGGGACAGATAGGGACAGATAGGGACAGATAGGGACAGATAGGGACAGATAGGGACAGATAGGGACAGATAGGGACAGATAGGGACAGATAGGGACAGATAGGGACAGATAGGGACAGATAGGGACAGATAGGGACAGATAGGGACAGATAGGGACAGATAGGGACAGATAGGGACAGATAGGGACAGATAGGGACAGATAGGGACAGATAGGGACAGATAGGGACAGATAGGGACAGATAGGGACAGATAGGGACAGATAGGGACAGATAGGGACAGATAGGGACAGATAGGGACAGATAGGGACAGATAGGGACAGATAGGGACAGATAGGGACAGATAGGGACAGATAGGGACAGATAGGGACAGATAGGGACAGATAGGGACAGATAGGGACAGATAGGGACAGATAGGGACAGATAGGGACAGATAGGGACAGATAGGGACAGATAGGGACAGATAGGGACAGATAGGGACAGATAGGGACAGATAGGGACAGATAGGGACAGATAGGGACAGATAGGGACAGATAGGGACAGATAGGGACAGATAGGGACAGATAGGGACAGATAGGGACAGATAGGGACAGATAGGGACAGATAGGGACAGATAGGGACAGATAGGGACAGATAGGGACAGATAGGGACAGATAGGGACAGATAGGGACAGATAGGGACAGATAGGGACAGATAGGGACAGATAGGGACAGATAGGGACAGATAGGGACAGATAGGGACAGATAGGGACAGATAGGGACAGATAGGGACAGATAGGGACAGATAGGGACAGATAGGGACAGATAGGGACAGATAGGGACAGATAGGGACAGATAGGGACAGATAGGGACAGATAGGGACAGATAGGGACAGATAGGGACAGATAGGGACAGATAGGGACAGATAGGGACAGATAGGGACAGATAGGGACAGATAGGGACAGATAGGGACAGATAGGGACAGATAGGGACAGATAGGGACAGATAGGGACAGATAGGGACAGATAGGGACAGATAGGGACAGATAGGGACAGATAGGGACAGATAGGGACAGATAGGGACAGATAGGGACAGATAGGGACAGATAGGGACAGATAGGGACAGATAGGGACAGATAGGGACAGATAGGGACAGATAGGGACAGATAGGGACAGATAGGGACAGATAGGGACAGATAGGGACAGATAGGGACAGATAGGGACAGATAGGGACAGATAGGGACAGATAGGGACAGATAGGGACAGATAGGGACAGATAGGGACAGATAGGGACAGATAGGGACAGATAGGGACAGATAGGGACAGATAGGGACAGATAGGGACAGATAGGGACAGATAGGGACAGATAGGGACAGATAGGGACAGATAGGGACAGATAGGGACAGATAGGGACAGATAGGGACAGATAGGGACAGATAGGGACAGATAGGGACAGATAGGGACAGATAGGGACAGATAGGGACAGATAGGGACAGATAGGGACAGATAGGGACAGATAGGGACAGATAGGGACAGATAGGGACAGATAGGGACAGATAGGGACAGATAGGGACAGATAGGGACAGATAGGGACAGATAGGGACAGATAGGGACAGATAGGGACAGATAGGGACAGATAGGGACAGATAGGGACAGATAGGGACAGATAGGGACAGATAGGGACAGATAGGGACAGATAGGGACAGATAGGGACAGATAGGGACAGATAGGGACAGATAGGGACAGATAGGGACAGATAGGGACAGATAGGGACAGATAGGGACAGATAGGGACAGATAGGGACAGATAGGGACAGATAGGGACAGATAGGGACAGATAGGGACAGATAGGGACAGATAGGGACAGATAGGGACAGATAGGGACAGATAGGGACAGATAGGGACAGATAGGGACAGATAGGGACAGATAGGGACAGATAGGGACAGATAGGGACAGATAGGGACAGATAGGGACAGATAGGGACAGATAGGGACAGATAGGGACAGATAGGGACAGATAGGGACAGATAGGGACAGATAGGGACAGATAGGGACAGATAGGGACAGATAGGGACAGATAGGGACAGATAGGGACAGATAGGGACAGATAGGGACAGATAGGGACAGATAGGGACAGATAGGGACAGATAGGGACAGATAGGGACAGATAGGGACAGATAGGGACAGATAGGGACAGATAGGGACAGATAGGGACAGATAGGGACAGATAGGGACAGATAGGGACAGATAGGGACAGATAGGGACAGATAGGGACAGATAGGGACAGATAGGGACAGATAGGGACAGATAGGGACAGATAGGGACAGATAGGGACAGATAGGGACAGATAGGGACAGATAGGGACAGATAGGGACAGATAGGGACAGATAGGGACAGATAGGGACAGATAGGGACAGATAGGGACAGATAGGGACAGATAGGGACAGATAGGGACAGATAGGGACAGATAGGGACAGATAGGGACAGATAGGGACAGATAGGGACAGATAGGGACAGATAGGGACAGATAGGGACAGATAGGGACAGATAGGGACAGATAGGGACAGATAGGGACAGATAGGGACAGATAGGGACAGATAGGGACAGATAGGGACAGATAGGGACAGATAGGGACAGATAGGGACAGATAGGGACAGATAGGGACAGATAGGGACAGATAGGGACAGATAGGGACAGATAGGGACAGATAGGGACAGATAGGGACAGATAGGGACAGATAGGGACAGATAGGGACAGATAGGGACAGATAGGGACAGATAGGGACAGATAGGGACAGATAGGGACAGATAGGGACAGATAGGGACAGATAGGGACAGATAGGGACAGATAGGGACAGATAGGGACAGATAGGGACAGATAGGGACAGATAGGGACAGATAGGGACAGATAGGGACAGATAGGGACAGATAGGGACAGATAGGGACAGATAGGGACAGATAGGGACAGATAGGGACAGATAGGGACAGATAGGGACAGATAGGGACAGATAGGGACAGATAGGGACAGATAGGGACAGATAGGGACAGATAGGGACAGATAGGGACAGATAGGGACAGATAGGGACAGAATTCATCCGCCGGCCGAAAATGAAGATCTGGCCGTGAGGAACAGCTGACCTTCCCCGCCCGCGCCGGATAGGTAAATGCTTTTAAATTGCTATTTTCGGCGCTCATGTCCGCGGGGCAGGAGGGACCCGCTGCAGATTCTCCATTGAGAATCTGCAGCGGATCTGATTTTCCCCGTGGACATGAGGCCTAAGGGTACACTATGATATAAATGTGTTATCAGATAGCCCAAGGAAAAAGGGAGAAAAGGGATTCTGCATGAAGAACACTGGTTACAGCGTCCGCAGGGATTGATCTGCATTAAGTTTCAGTTTCTTTCCATAGTGCAGCCAGTGTAGCTGGTTTTCCACGGTATACCACATCCGTTAGGGCTCCCCACAGGTAGACATTAGGGGGGTTACATCAGGGGAACAGAGAGGGAATTCAACAGCACCTCTCCATCCTATCCAGCATTTTGGCAGACCATCATGGAGATATTCTATCACGGCTCGGTTGGTAGTGTGGTGGTGCGCCATCTTGTTACACGCAAAAAATTAGGTTCTGCTCCATCTTTCTGTGTTTTGCGTAGCAAATGCCCCTCATAGAAGTCTAAAGTCATAGGTGCGCAAATATGCCAGGGGAATGCGTAAAACACTGTGCAAAACTGCTAAAAAACACATCTGGACTTCATTAGGATAAATAGCCTTTTAATCCATGGAAGGGGGTGTCACGTGACCTGGCCCTGTGTGCACAAAAAGTACAGTACTAGGCATGACTGCAAATCAACCTCAACAACCTTGTTATGTGCAAATACGTTGCATTGGAGAGAGCTTTTGCGTATACGCTCATGTGAAGCGGCCCTTAAGGTAGTATTTACTGCTTCTGTATGTATATTCGAAAATATCTACACCACATATACATTACACATGTACATTATTCCCATCAGTGTGAATAATGTGCAGCAGATATTACAAACATCACCACTTCTACTATTCTGCTCCCTGTTAGGAGGACCCAGCGGTGTTTGGCCAACTGGCTCAGGAAGCACCACCTCTACGACCATCCGAGAGAGACTGCGGTTCCAACATGTACTCGGCCGGGGAGCCTACGGGAAAGTCGTGCTGGCAGAGGACACCGCTACCTGCCAGCAATTCGCAGTGAAGGTCATCAGGAAGAAAGCCCTGCTAGCGGAAGTGGAGATGGCGGATGTGATGGTGGAGCACCGTGTTCTGCAGCTTACGATTGGGAGTCCCTTCCTCGTCCATGCAGAATTCGCATTTCAGACCAAGGTATAGTTGTTATCGCACATCTGCAAACTCCACCGCTATGTGCCCCGTAGATGTGGACTTTGTAATATAACGTCATACTAACCAACCTCCTTATATGTGTTAAGGACCGCTAGGTCACATTAACCTTTCAAGTCTTGGGTTCCAAATCAATTCGTATCTGCTGCAGCACGGAGGCCAAGAACCACACCAGAGTCGGTTTCTAGTTCTCCTCAGATACGGAGAGAGCCACGGCAAGTATATAGCTCACTCTGCTTAAGGCGTACATACTCTGAGCGTTTATTGACTGAGTATAGTTCTAAATACAGGAAAGGAATACGTCATCATTAGTCATGGGGTTAATTTCATTGGGTTAGAAAAAACATCAAGAATTGTGCTTTGTTCAACAATCAGCGCAGTGAGAATAAATATGTGAAATGTCCTTCAAATGATTACTCCTCCCGGACGTTATCCCGTCCTCCCTTGGAGTTTGGATGATCGCAGCGTCTTATCAGCACGATTTGCTCTTTTCCCATAGCTCAGGAGTGGGGGAGTCTCTTCTGATAGCGACTGTACCAGGCAAATGTTCTCGGATGAATAGAAAAAAAACAAATCATTAGACATTGCACCGAATGCCATGCTCTGCAAGTTATTTCTGCTTTAATTATTGTTTCACTACACACAAGCTTATTTACATCTTATAATGCTCCATTTTGTATCTAGTGGCCATTTTGAGACAGATTCTTCCATTGTATGGACCTGTACCTTCTCATATGTCTCTTCTACATTACAGACGCACGTTCTACTCGGACTGGAGTATCTGAGCTGCGGGGACCTGGACCAACTCCTGCAGTCGAAGGGACGGCTCGATGTCAACAGCACCAGATTCTACGCTGCAGAGATGGTGTGCGGCATCCAGCACCTCCACGCCAAGGGGATCATCCACAGAGATCTGAAGCCCGAGAACATCCTGGTGGCTGAGACGGGCCATGTGAAGATCACAGATTTCGGTCTTGCCTTGGAGAACATGCACGGAGACCGAACGGCCACCGATCATGCTGGGACCGAAGGCTATATTGCTCCTGAGGTGAGAGGAATAGACTCTTTATACTATTTTTTGCCATAGGTGTATTAATGTTCTTGGGTCATGGATCCTGGAGACAGCAGTCCAGGGATGGTATAGAGGACTGCGGTCTCAGCGCTCGCCTAGTGCAGTGCCCAGATCCCATGTAATGATGTAAAACTTATTTCCCAACTTACTGTTTACTGTTTATGGCAGATGGACGCCGGAGAGGAATACAACGCCGCCGTCGATTGGTTTTCATTTGGAGTCATCATGAATAAAATGATTACTGGCGAGCGTGAGTATAAACCAAAACTCTTTAAGGAGTCCACCTCCGGAGCGAAGAACATCATCTTACAGGTAAGAGTGTTACTTTTATTTCTTTGAGTTCTAATGTTGTAATAATTTGTGATGCTTTTATTGCCTTTTCTAGTCAGATTCTTGTAATTATAGTCAGTAATAACAGTGACATTTCTCATTTCAGCTCCTCAAAAAGAACCCGGCCAAGCGTCTCGGAGTCAACAGAAACATCCGAAAGCACCTGTTCTTCCAGCTGATCGACTGGGACTCTGGAATCCCTTAGAGTGCCCCCACCGCACATCCCTGAGGTAAGTAAATGAGCAGAATTGTACTAGATCCTGGATGGTGAGGGACTCCCTCCCTGATCTACTACTGATTGCCTATCTAGAGGATGGACCATCAATAGTTCACAACTGGAAAACCCCAAACTTCTAATATTGATGACTTATTCTTAGGATAGGTCATCAATATTAGAACAGTGAAAAGTGAGCGCTGCAGCATTTTCCTTGTATATCAGGCACAGCGTCATATATCATTTAGTGGTTATGCCTGGTATTGCAGCTCAATCCCACTGATTCGAATGCAGTCAGCAAACACGTCCGTAGTTTGTCTTACATGGGAAAACCCTTCTCACCATAATCAGAATAGTATTTTCTTTTCTTGCAGTCATCTAAACCTCAACATCTTCAGCCATTCCACCTGGACGCCGTGGAAGCAGCAGAGGCCAAGGACTTCTGCCCATCAGCTAAAGACCAGGCCATGTTCAGAGGGTTTTCATTCTCCAACTTGAAGACCCTCTTGGACTCCGGCTTTACAACCACCAGAGCGAGTGGTCCTCCTGAGCCCCCATGAGTACATCAGGAGAAAAGACACCGTGGGACCCCTTAGGAGTGTGCCAGCAGTACCACCCAGCTGGCGGTAAGTACCGGCGCCACAACATCTGCGCCATGTAGAATCATAGACATGTGCACTATACTAAAGACCTTAAAAATACCGTTTTTTTCTTACCAGTAGATGGATTTCCCCGAACCAATGACAGCAGCAGCTGATGGTGCTGCCACGGGTGAAGGGGAAACACATTGGTGCGCGATGGCCGGCTATTAAGGGGTGGAAGGAGGCCGGATTTTTTTTTTTTTTAAACATCCTGGCAACATACACTGTACATGTTTGACAGCTGTGTGCAGGGTTTGTATGGAGTGGGCTCGGGAGCGGAGCCTGCTCCATATATTGAGGCTGTCAGCTGTCTATAACATCTCACACCCAGCCACAACAACCCTGATTGGAGATAACTCTAATCGCTGTTGTTAACTATTTAATTCTGACAGCGTCATTTAAATGGTCCAATCGAAATTTACATTGCCTGAATGCCCCTCCCCTCCCAGTAATAAGATTGCAGCATTCCATTTGGATGTCTTATTGTTTAAGTGATCAAACGCTCACAAGTTTAAGTCTCCTTAGGAGCCTAAAAAAAGATTCAAAATCAGTTGAAAAAGTTTTTTTTAAATACTAAATATTAAAAGTTTTTAAAAAACCCTTTATAATATTAATTTAAAAAAACTATTTTTAGTATTGCCACGCCTATAAAAGTCTGATCTATTAAAATAGTGTAATTTTTTTGCCTGCATGGTGAACAACACTAGAATTCCACTTTTTTGTTCACCCCATCTCCAAGAAAAAAGTGTAATAAAAAGCGATCAAAAAGTTATATGTACCCCAAACAGTAGAAATAGAAACCGTCAGTTATCCACAATAAACGAGCCTTCACCCAGCTGCATCAACGGGAAAATAAAAAACTCATGGCGGCAGAAAATAATTAGTTTAAGAAGATATTTCATTTTTTCAAAAGTCGCCCAACAAAAGCTACTTAGATTTGGTATCACAATCATACCGACCCACAAAATAAAGTTATCATCTCATTTTTATGCAACCTGTGTAAAAAACACACTTGAAAAATAATATTATTGCTTTTTTTCCATTTAACGCCACTTAGAAATCGTCAGTAAGTTTTTCAGTACATCATATGGTCCACTAATTAAAAAAATAAAAATTGCCCTGCACAAAACAAGCCCTCAGACAGCTACAATGATGGGAAAAGGTCTTGCAATTCCGACCCCAAGTATCAGTCACACTACAATTTACCAAATATATCAGAATATTGCAATGGATTCCTCATAAATTCTAGCGCCCCCTGCAGGCATCCACTTGTCGCTTCTCCTAGGTTTTCCCTTGCCACAGGGAGAACTTACAGGGATTAGCCCAACAGGCCTAAAGAGAGGTTAGTGTAGTGTAGGGTCCCATCTACAAGAGGTCGCCTTGACGTGGCAGATGGGCTCACATGTTTTGATCAAAATGTGTGCTAAGAACCTCACAAGATTATGTGTCAGTAAATACAACAATAATGTCATGTAACGTCAGATATTG
This sequence comes from Eleutherodactylus coqui, assembly GCF_035609145.1. Taxonomy (NCBI): domain Eukaryota; kingdom Metazoa; phylum Chordata; class Amphibia; order Anura; family Eleutherodactylidae; genus Eleutherodactylus; species Eleutherodactylus coqui. The sequence goes on from NW_027102088.1 coordinate 22,231, forward strand.
AGTGCTTGCAGTAGTGCTGCAGCTGCTTGCATTTGCTTGTATTGTTTCAGCCATTGTGTACATGAACTTGCGCATTCAATTTGTTTGTAGGAAGTGTGGACTACATTTGTTAATGGTTCAGTCTACAAAGATAATACTACAAGTCCCAGCAATCAGCCAAACTGTACTGACAGGACTGGAAAACGTGAATGTCATAGAAGGGGACCGTTCAATTAAAGAAGCTATGCTTAAAAGGGTTGTCTGAGTTAAGGAAACCCCTGTCACCGGGTCCCCCGTTTATCATCCGGCTCTGATCTCCCTGTGACATCACTCTGCATGCTGAGCCCATCTACAAACAAGCTGCAGCAGCCAATGACAGTGCTTGGTGATCATGGCTGAGCGCTGTAATTGGCTGCTACAGCAGGTTTACGGGATATCACAGCTGCCTGTAAACAGACAGCGGAGACCAGAGCTGACCACAAGGGACGAGCAGTGAAGGTGACTACTGATTTGTGGGGACCCAACACCTTGTAATCAGTGGGACCCCACTAATCAGGGGAGAAGTTTCAAACTTAGCACAGACCCTCTAATCACTAAACAGTGAACAATTCTCTGTAAGATCTCTGCTTGCTGTCTGTGAATGGGAATCTCTCTTGTGCCCTGATAGTTTGTTCTAATGTATCAGTTTGGAGTTGAAGCTGTGGAGATCAGAGACTGTCTAGTAAACCCTCAGCTCTGAGAAGTATTTGTACCCCCTGAGGAGACCGCAAGGTAAAACATGTCAGGGTGGCTAAGGGTTAGATTTTAATAGGGTTTTCGTAGTGCTGAGTTTCTAATCTCTACATAGGTTTTTGGAAGTTGACCATCCAGGCCTATATTTTAGGCCGAAAATCACGTAAACAAGATGTAGTCCTGACCAAAGCACGTCTGCAACTCCCGTTTTAACGCCCGTTTTGACGGCCTAGGTTGCGGTGCATATACGCCGCAGCCCCGGGATACCATCAGCTGGGAGTTTAGCTCTGCTAAACTCCAACACCCTTCCCGCCCCATTTCTGCCCCCTGCTGGCTTACAACAAGGGGAGGGGGTGGGAACTTAGCAGAGCTAGTCCCTCCCCCTCTGCTCCAGCCTATGGGAGCAGTCAGCAAAGGGATACTGCTAGACTCCCTCCCACCTCCCTTCTCCAGCAACTGTTATAGGCTCCCATAGGAGGCTATGGCAGTGGCTGCCGTTACAGAACTAACTTTTCTGGCTGGCGTAAAAACGTCTGGCAGGAATGCATACCATATGAGCTATATTTGCCGGCCAGATGTCTATATACATCGGGTATACGCCCATCTGAACTCCTACATTGGAAACCAATGCAACAGATGGGTAGCGTATATCGGGCCGCTGTGATATACGCTCGTGTGCAGGAGCCCTTAGTGTGTATATGCACAATTACACACATGATACTAATTGGTGACTGCTGGTCACATCTCATTGCTACCACCATTTGCCCCTTTATTTTAAATATCTTTCAATGTTGTCTTTGTTTTTTGAATAATAAAGTATTTAGATTATATTTCAGGGGATATGACCGATAAGTGTTCTCTGGGAAATGACCCTCTGATTGTCAGCGTGGTCGTTTTCAAAATTTTTGTTGAACTCCTCCCCCGCGGCCGTCACTCCTCATGACTCCCATCCTCCACCTGTCATTAGTACTTCATCCTCTGCTGTCATCACTACTACTCCCATTCTCCACCGGTTATTAGTACTTTATCCTCTACTGTCATCACTACTACTCCCATCCTCCACCTGTCATTAGTAATTCATCCTCTGCTGTCATTACTACTACTCCCATCCTCCACCTGTCATTAGTTTCATCCTCTACTGTCTTCACTACTACTCCCATCCTCCACCTGCTATTAGTACTCCATCCTCTGCTGTCACCAGAGGCACAACTAGAAGCTCTTGGGCCCCGATGTGAAATCTGTAACAGGGCCCCCTATCTACCATGTGCCATTTATAATACTGGTGTTTTGGTCTCCTGGACCCGGTAGCAATTACTACTAGAGATGAGTGAGCATACTCGCTAAGGGCAATTACTCGATCGAGCATTGTCCTTAGCGAGTACCTGCCCGCTCGGAAGAAAAGAGTCGGGTGCCGGCGGCGGGCAGAGAGCGGCTGGGGAGAGCGGGGAGGAACGGACGGGAGATCTCTCTCCCTCTCCTCCCCCTGCTCCCCCCTGCTCACCTGTCACCCGCGCCGGCAGCCGAACCTTTTCTTCCGAGTGGGTAGATACTCGCTAAGGTCAATGCTCAATTGAGCAATTGTCTTTAGCGAGTATGCTCGCTCATCTCTAATTACTACCTCTGCACCCCCTATAGTTACACCTCTGGCTGTCACTACTACTCTTATTTTCCACCTATCATTAGTACTACATCCTCTGCTGTCACTACTACTCCCAGCCTTCACATGTCATTAGTATTTCATCTTCTGCTGTCATCACTACTCCTGCATCACATTTTGTACGCAAGCTAGAGGTAGTACAATAGGGTACTAGAACCTTCATGCCCACCCGTATCACATATTGTATCCAAGCTAGAGGTGGTACAACAGGGTACTAGAACCTCCATTCCTGCCTATATCACATCTTGTATCCAAGCTAGAGGCAGTGCAATAGGGTATTAGAGTCTCCATGCCCGCCTATATCACAGTTTACATCCAAGCTAGAGGCAGTACAACAGGGTACTAGAGCCTCCATGCCTACCTGTATCACATCTTCAATCCAAGCTAGAGGTGGTACAACAGGGTACTAGAGCCTCCATGCTTGCCCATATCACATCTTATATCCAAGCTAGAGCTGGTACAACAGCGTACTAGAGCCTCCATGCCCGCCCGTATCACAACTTGTAACCAACTTAGAGGCAGTACAACAGGGTACTAGAGTCTCTATGCCCCCCATATCACATATTGTATCCAAGCTAGAGGCGGTACAACAGGGTATTAGAGTCTTCATGCCCGCCCGTATCACAATTAACATTCAAGCTAAAGGCAGTATAACAGGGTACTAGAGCTTCCATGCCCACCTGTATCACATCTTCAATCCAAGCTAGAGGCGGTACAACAGGGTACTAGAGCCTCTATGCCCCCCATATCATATCTTGTATCCAAGCTAGAGGCGGTACAACAGGGTACTAGAGCTTCCATACCCCCCCCCGGATCATATCTTGTATCCAAGCTAGAGGCGGTACAACAGGGTACTAGAGCCTCCATGCCCATCCGTATCACATCTTGTATCCAAGCTAGAGGCGGTACAATGGGGTACTAGAGCTTCCATGCTTGCCCATATCACATCTTATATCCAAGCTAGAGGCGGTACAACAGGGTACTAGAGCCTCTATGCCCGCCTGTATCACATCTTGCATACAAGCTAGAGGCGGTACAACAGGGTACTAGAGCCTCCATGCCCACCCGTATCACATCTTGTATCCAACTTAGAGGCGGTATGCTTTTTTTTTCTTCTCATGCACGTATAAAACACAAGAAGGTCTGAATACGTTAATTTTTGGTCTGTGAAAACGCTGTGTATTTCATGGACCAAACCTGTATACTCCCGTGTGAATGAGCCCTAAATGTAACCATTCCCTAACTTGGCTATAGAGCTTAATGCACTATGATGAGGTTTTGCTGGATTGCATACAAAACGTGTAAATGGGCAGGAGTTACACAGGATGTATAATGCACCAAATGGCAGGGCCTCAGCAGACTTGTTATGGTTTATGTACCTTTTTGCCTGGGTAGGGCTGTCACAGTTGTGCCACCACTTGTGAGTTGCTGAACAGAGTGGTGTGGAGGTGTGTTCTAAAGCTTGGGAGCTGAGATGGCAACGGCCACCTCTGCCAAGCGCTGGCTGTGTCTCCATCCTCTTGGGAAAGTGGGCTGGATTTGGCCCGCGGACCTTGAGTTTGACACTTGGCTTAGAGTGTACCTGTTATGTGGCCAAGAAATGAAACATGAAAGTTTTACAGGCTGCAGACTCCCACGGCGCGCGCCCCCCCCCCCCCCACTGATAGGCTGCAGCTGTGACCTCTCACAGCTGCAGTCTATCAGTCTCTGCCGGCCAGCGATTACCAGGGGGAGGGGCTACTGCGGCTCTATTCACCTCCGGAGCGCTGGATGCACAGGACCTGGGAGAGGACCTGTTACGGCACTCTGCCCCCGAGCGCCAGGTGGGGTGCCCTGAACTTCCCGCACCCCACTGTCCCTGCCTACTTGCCTCGGCCCTGGCTAACCCACTAACTAACTGACAAGCAACTAGGGCAGACTGGAACAGACCTGACTAGAGGCTAGCAGAACCAATAACTGGCAGTGAGCTCAGGTCACTGCCAGCCTTTTAACTTAAAGCCTCCGCCCAGGGGCGGAGAGTGGGAGGAGCCGACTCTCCCACTGTTTCATATGGAAGGTGGAGGAGAGCGGGCGGCACCCTATGGGCGGACACGCCCATGCTGCTGCACGCTGGCTGCTCCACGCCGTCGGGAGAGCCCCAACAGCACAGCTCCGGGACGCCGAAGCCGACCTCGGAGCGGCGCGCGCCTGCCACGGGACCCAGCGCCGCCCTGCATGGTAACATTACCCCCCCTCTGACGGGGGACCTCCGGGCCACAGGAAACTCGACCAGGCTTATCCGGAAAACGACGGTGGAACCGCCGTACCAACACGGGAGCGTGAACATCACGTGCGGCCACCCAGGAATGATCTTCTGGTCGAAACCCCTTCCAAGCCACCAAATATTGTAGGATTCCTTGACACTGACGAGAGTCCAGTATCTCCTGGACCTCGTATTCAACTTCATCCCGGACCAAGGTGGGCGGAGGGGGACCGGAGGTGGGCATCACCGAAGGGACAAAAGGTTTCAGTAGCGACTTATGGAATACCCTGTGAATCCTCCATGTGGCTGGCAACCCCAGCTCGTAGGCGAGTGGGTTCACCACACGTGTGATGGCAAACGGCCCCACGTAACGTGGCGCCAACTTCAAGGACGGGACCCGCAATTTGAGATTTTTAGAAGACAGGTATACCTTCTGTCCCACCCTGTAAGGTTCAGACACAGACAGACTCTTCCCACTACGCAACTGCATACGGGCCCCCGCTGCCTCCAAGTTTCTCTGTACCTCTTTCCATACTCCCCGAAGCGTATCTGTGGCGTCATCAGCTGCCGGACAGACCGACGGAGTAGGGATTGCTGTAAGGAAGCGAGGATGCTGACCGTATACACTAAAAAATGGAGACACCCCAGTGGAAGAACAAAGGCGGTTGTTTAGTGCAAACTCTGCCAACGGCAGGAACTCTTCCCACTGATGAGCCTTTTCACTAGCAAACAACCGTAAATATTGCACTAAGTCTTGGTTCTTCCGCTCAGTCTGACCATTAGTCTGCGGGTGGAACGCCGAAGAAAAGGAAAGCGATGTTCCCAGGTTCCTGCAGAAGGCACGCCAAAACTGCGACACAAACTGAAACCCGCGATCAGATACAATATTTTGGGGAACCCCATGTAGGCGAATTATTTCCTTTACAAAAATTGTGGCGAATTCTTTGGCCAAGGGTAGCTTTTTTAACGCCACAAAATGTGCCATCTTTGAGAACCGGTCGACCACCACTAAGATAGTGGTGCACTTCTGGGATTCTGGTAGGTCCGTGATGAAATCTACTGATAAGTGCGACCATGGGCTGGAAGGAACCGGTAGCGGTCTCAGAGGACCCTCCGGAGGACGCCGCCGACTATAATTGCGAGCATAGACCGAGCAACCCCTCACAAAGTTGCGGATCTCCTGAGACATGCCTGGCCACCAGAAGTGTCTGGAACAAAGCTCCAGGGTCCCCTGGAACCCTGGATGCCCGGCGAGAACCGACGAGTGAGACTCATCCATGACTCTAGGGCGTAGGGTCTCTGGCACAAACCATCTGCCCTCCGGCACCCCCGAAGGAGCGTCCTGCTGAGCATCCTGTAGTTGAGGGACGAAGTTAGACTTTACAGCTGCCACCACCACGCCGGGGCCCAAGATATTCTCGGGAGTCATGGTCTCACTATCCGGTACCCCGAAACTCTGTGACAGGGCGTCCGCCTTCACGTTCTTCTCTCCTGGGATATATGTCACGACGAAATTAAACCTGGCGAAGAACAATGCCCACCTGGCTTGACGGGCTGTGAGTCTTTTCGCATTGGCGAGATATACCAGATTCTTGTGATCAGTATATACGGTAATTGGGTGTCTAGCACACTCAAGATGGTGTCGCCACTCTTCCAGAGCCCATTTGATAGCCAATAATTCACGGTTACCCACATCGTAGTTGCGCTCTGCTGAATTGAACTTTCGCGAAAAGAACGCACATGGGCTATAGCCAGACCTCCCACTGACTTCCTGCGACAATACTGCTCCTGTCCCCACTTCAGACGCGTCTACCTCAATAAAAAAGGGTAGTTGTTCGTCCGGCTGTATTAGCATCGGGGCAGTCGTGAATGCCTTTTTTAGACGGCTAAAGGCCTCAAGGGCTGCAGGCGACCACTTTACCAAGTCGGCTCCCTTCTTAGTCAGGTCGGTCAGAGGTTGAGCAATAACTGAGTAATTCCTAATGAATTTGTGGTAAAAATTTGCAAAACCTAGGAACTGCTGGAGAGCCTTGAGGTTGTCGGGTCTGACCCATTGGGAGATTGCTGCTACTTTATCAGACTCCATCTGAATCTCTGTGGGTGAGATCACATAACCAAGGAAGGATACTTGTTTAGAACCAAATGTGCATTTCTCTAACTTGACAAAAGGTTGATACTCGCGTAAACGGGTCAGGACCAACCTCAGGTGCCGCACATGTGAGTCCCAGTCAGGCGAGTATACCAGAATGTCATCAAGATAGATGACCAGAAATACCCCCAGGAAGTCGTGGAAGACTGCGTTCATAAAACCCTGAAACACAGCGGGGGCATTACAAAGTCCAAAAGGCATGACCAGACATTCAAAATGTTCTAATGGGGTGTTGAACACCGTCTTCCATTCATCTCCCTCTCTAATGCGAATGAAATTGTAAGCCCCCCGCAAGTCCAGTTTGGAGAACCAGTGGGCCCCTACCACCTGATTCAACAAGTCAGGAATTAGGGGCAAGGAGCACTGGTTCTTCACAGTGATTTTATTCAAGGCCCGATAATCCACACAAGGCCTTAGTGTCCCGTCCTTCTCTACAAAGAAGAGACCTGCCCCGGCGGGGGACCTGGACGGCCGGATATGTCGGTTGGCCAGAGCCTCCGAGACATAGGACTTGAGGGCTTCATGCTCACGGCCTGACAAATTGAAAATGGCTCCCTTAGGGATGGGACTGTCGGGAACCAGATCAATCCCACAGTCCCACTCCCTATGAGGAGGTAGAGCCTTAGACAGTTTTTTGGAGAATACATCCTGAAAGTCTGACAAACACTCCGGAATGAGCACAGTATCTGCGGAGCACACAGCTATGGTAGACAGGTGATTATGACAGGATGATCCCCAATGAGTCAATTCCCGGGTGGACCAATCAAATTGGGGATTGGGCAGTGCCAACCAGGGCATACCAAGCACCACATCAACCTACATTTTTTCCATAACCAGGAAAGACAGTTCTTCCGAGTGGAGGATCCCCACCGTGAACTGTAATCTTGGGGTCCTCCATCGTACCAAGCCTGTAGAGAGAGGGGTAGCATCAATACTGGTAAAATGAATTGGCGTCTTCAGCGCCACAAATTCCGCCATCAGAGAACGGACAAAACACAGACTTATCAAGTTAGCGGCTGCTCCGGAATCAATAAACGCCTGCCCTGATCGGGAAAAATCCCGGAATCTAACATGACACGGTACCAAAAGTTTAGGAAGTACCTGAAGTCCTAGGCGATCCTCCCTGCAATCGCCTAGGACTCGGAGTTTTCCGCTGGTTCCGGCTGCGAGCGTTGAGACCTCAGTGGGCAGGTTTTCACCCGATGTCCAGCTTTCCCGCAGTAGAGGCAGAGACGATGCAACAAACGGATCTGGCGTCGCTCTTTGGGGTCCAGCGGATCCACCTCCATCGGCTCAGGCACAGAGACTGGTAAGGAGGGTGAGGGACCAGGGCAACCGACCTCCCTGACTCTACTGATCTGCCTGTCCTGCTTCCTAGATCTGAGCCTCCTATCTGCCTTCACCGCTAGCTCCATAGCCTCCCTTAAGGACCCGGGAACGGGATGGGAAATTAACAGGTCTTTAACTGCGTCCGAGAGGCCCTGCAGAAAAACGTCTTTCAGCGCGCTATCGTTCCATGTCGTATGCCCCGCATAGCGTCTGAAGTTGGAGCAATAATCCTCCACACAAGACGACCCCTGCCGCAGCGCCAACAACCGCGAAACCGACCGAGCGGGGTTGGCGAAGATACCCCTGAGTTCCTGAAAAAAAGGAGTCCACAGAATGCAGGCAGGAGGAACCCTCGGGGATGGAAAAAGCCCCGCAGCAGGGACATTATCAGCCCGACCCTCTGAGCCTCCGACCCGGAAGAACGGGACGCATCCGAAAAAACAGGCGACACGCCTGTCGGAAAACAAAAAAACTTGTTCCTCTCCCCAGAAAACACCTCGGGAAGAGGGCACTTGGGATCGGGGCTGGTTGAGGCGTCCGACCCCTGCGACACCCCCCGCTGCTCCTGGGCCACCATGCGGGCAGATAAATCCTGGATCACAGGCACCAGGGCCTGCAGCTGGTTCGTGAGGGAACTGATCGCCTCCATGACAAACAGTTTTAAACGGCCAGGGCCAGTTATTATGTTACGGCACTCTGCCCCCGAGCGCCAAGTGGGGTGCCCTGAACTTCCCTACTTGCCTCGGCCCTGGCTAACCCCAGGCGGACAACTGGGCGGCGGTCCCTGTACTAGCTAGGGACCTGGCCACTACCACGATGGAACTAACTAACGGGGGACAGAGTGCTGACAGAAGAGGCAGGTGTAACAGACCAACAAAACTTACTAGGTAAATCAAGGCTGGAGGTGGAGCTCACAGGCAAACGAAAGGATACTGACAAGCAACTAGGGCAGACTGGAACAGACCTGACTAGAGGCTAGCAGAACCAATAACTGGCAGTGAGCTCAGGTCACTGCCAGCCTTTTAACTTAAAGCCTCCGCCCAGGGGCGGAGAGTGGGAGGAGCCGACTCTCCCACTGTTGCATATGGAAGGTGGAGGAGAGCGGGCGGCACCCTACGGGCAGACACGCCCATGCCGCTGCACGCTGGCTGCTCCACGCCGTCGGGAGAGCCCCGACAGCACAGCTCCGGGACGCCAAAGCCGACCTCGGAGCGGCGCGCGCCTGCCGCGGGACCCAGCGCCGCCCTGCATGGTAACAGGACCTGTGGCTGCAGATCACATGACCAGGCTCTGGTCATGTGATAAACGACGGGGAACTTTCCATTACAGGCTGCCCAGAGACTGCTGCAGAGGTGAGTAGAGAAGGAATTATAATTATATATGTATAGCTGGTATAGGTTATACCAGCTGCACATATATAATTATATACAGGGAATACACAGGTTACACCAGCATGGGACATGCCACTATATACAGGGGGATACACATCCTGTATATAGCTATATGTAGCATGCTGGTGTAACCTGTGTATCTCCTGTATATAGTTATATATGTGCAGCTGGTATGGGTTATACCTCTCCTGTATATAATTATATATGTACAGCTGGTATAGGTTATACCTCTCCTGTATATAATTATATATGTACAGTTGGTATAACCTGGGTATATACATGCATTATAATACAGCACGCCATGCTTTTTCCTCCGTGAGTGGAAAACCGCAATTGCTTTCCGCTCGTGTAAAGAAAAAAACGCTTTTCCATAACATGCTATGGCCGGTACATGCTGCGGAATCCGTAGGCGGATGCCCGCTCCATATTCCGCAATGCAAATCCAGCCGTGTGCAGCCGGCCTTACGCTAATTTTACACGAGTGAGTCTGATATTGGGCCGTGAAACTCAAGTTAAAACCAGCTCGCATCACATCATCAGATTCTCGTGCGATGCAGAGAAAACCAAAACATCGCTCCTGTGTATGATTGTATTCAAAAGAATGGGGTCATATTCATGTGCGATTTGTGGTTCTTGCAACGGACAAATCTCACGCAATTTTTGCGGCCGTGTGAAAGCAGCCTAAGACATTACCAACAGGTTTTTACGTAGTCAAGGAAAGGAGTCCTGATGAGAAGGCTTACGTCAAGGGGCTGCATCATGTTTGTAAATTAGCACAGTTTAGGTATAGGTACGGGTACAGATGGAGGGGGGGGGGGGGCCCAGCTGAACTTTTGCACTCGGGCCCCTTAGGCTTTAGGTACGCCCCTGGCCTCCATCGTCATGAAAATTGGGATTCCAAGTGTGCCTGAATGAATGCAGCAGCGGTCATACTTGTGTCATTATTTCACCAGTTCTGCTGCCTGTGAAAGATACTAGAATGCAGCCAATCCTCTCAAAATCTGTGCTGCAGAAAGTGATGAAAGTGGGCAGTAGCCGCCTCACACCTCACCCTCTTGGCATCACCTGTCTGACATTACATCTCTAGCCCCACTTAGACTATCATCTCATTTGTGCCATTATAGCGCATGACCTCGCTGACACCGCTTACAAAGTATCACTCACCTCATCGATGACACATGCAGCTCATTACCTTACAGCAAGAGTTCTTGCCAGTATTATACCATTGTTGTCAGGGGTAAGCTGTACTGGGGAAATGGCAGCAGCAGAGTCTCCCTGCCTCCTGGTCCACTACACAGACACACAACGTGGTAGTGACGCGCTCTATCTTGCTTTCTGACTTTAAAAAGTCCTGAATGTTCTAGAAATCTAGATAGGCAAGTGAAGCACTTGGACAATGCAAAAAATGCACATAAGGATGCAATGCCAAGTTTGGTTAGAGTCCGCTACCAAAAACAACCCTAGCGATGGTGTACCCTACATTTATGGTAGATATGCCCCCATGTGCCTTCTGTACAAGTGCCAGCGTTGTTCTAACATTACCTTGCATTATAACTGGTCATGCAGCTGTGAACTTGTATTTTCTAGGGAAATGAACAAAAAGCTTTGAGATGAGAAGGATGTGTTTGACGAAGAAAGCTGGATACCCTCCGGAAGGACCTGGCGGACCCCCTCCTGGTGCCCAGAAGTTGCTGCTGCTGTTGCCACTCCAGCTATGCTGGCAGTGCCCATTGTGATGCTGCATTACGATACAGGGAGGGGAGCTGATGGGATTAGCAATGTGATTGTATAGCTGTAGTATATAGTAGTTGATGTGTATATGTAAATACGTTTTAGTATCTGTATATCTGCATGGAGACCCCTCTTCTCACACATGTATATGGAGAAGAAAAAAAAAAAAAAAAAAAAAAAAAAAAAAAATCACAGTGGTATTCCAAATCTATATGGTCGTATAGGCACCCTTCACAGATATAGATTAAAATTAAAATGAATAACTTTTATTAATAACTAGTTAAAATTGGGGCCACATAAATCATATAACAAACAAAGACAGACGTGGACTAACAACATGGATCATATAAATAGACCCAGTGATCAAATGATATGAGGGTATCGATTCCCTTCTAACAGCCAGTCAGGTTAACCCCTATTGACAATATTAGGGGACTGGGTCACTGGTTTGTAGCGGTACGTCACGAAGCAAAAAGTTGGTCAGAATGTATCAGGTTTCCGGTTAGGGAGAGCAGGGTACCTCCATTTATGATTAGAGGCTGGAAACCAGCTGACCTTATTTTTTGTCGCCGCTTTCAATATATCTGAATACAGTAGGGATTCATGTATTTAATCAGATGTATGTGTTACACAGTATGAAGTCCATAGTCACTCAGGGTTTGGGTATTACGGCGTTAGTACTGGAAGAATTGGTTTATATGGTAAACACCCACTCAGATACTATTATGCGTAATCCACCGTTGACAAATAGAGTAAATTGCTAAGCAGTCGCTCATGTATGTTACGTCTATTGACGTTTAGAGATAAAGTAATTGCTCCAAACGTGGGCGACTGCTTAAAGTGTCTTAACGTATAATGACTTTTTACTGTGTTTCAACTTTTAAAGAATAGGATATTTTGCTTGCTCAATAGGGTAATTGCTTGCTCAACGCGTTTCTCCGCCTCTGTCTGGGGCGGTTCCTCAGGAGCAGGGCCAAGGGTTGCCCTAGGATTTACGTGATTATCCCTATTAGTCCTATCGTAGTAGATAAGACCCTTGTTGATAGTCCTTTCGATTAAGAGGGAATAAGACTATATCCCTGATAGAAATGGAGTTCTCCTATTACTACTTCCCTCTCTCTCTTGGCTCAGAGACTTAGTTTAGGGAGTCGCTTTGCTATAAAGGTTCGCAAAGAGACCAGTGATAGCCTATAAGTATTAGTCTGAGACCATTTTTCAATGCATCGAGACCGGTTAACATATATGAGTCTCGAGGCGAGAAAGTGAGAGTTGGATGTACCAATTCCCTAACCCCCGGAGGAACCTAGGAAACCGATTCTCTCCTATGGCGCAGTATGTATCATGCCCAGAGATACTACAGGGCTAGTGGGATAGATCTGTTGGTTCACACCCACAAATACTGGACCAATGTCCTATTACAGCCTGCCGCCTGTAAAGGACTGTCTGTTACTTGGTCCCTAAAACAGGGATGGATCAATAAACCAATGCGCCTAATTGGGTTGGCAGCAATGCCCCAAATGCCGGACAGAGCTGCACAGCCCTGGTAGTAAGGGGGGGGGGGGGGGGGGGGGGGGGGGGTATATAGCGGATGGAGAAGAGGAGAAAAAGTATAGCGCCTGCGGCTCTGATGGTGAGCGGCTGGCAATGAAGTCCCAGAGCTCACAGCAAGGATTAAATAGAGGTGTGGCTCCTCCCATTTCCGGGGGCCTGTCCACAATTAACCAATGGGTTCCCTTTTGGGGCGGGTTCCACTTATCTAGTTGAATAGCAAATTAACCCATTCATCTTTGTACTTACCAGATCACTTTTCTGGTATGGACTAAAGTCCGGACAATAGCGCTGTTCCAGATATGTGCAAAGCACCTAGCCGATCGTCACATGGGGAGCCGTGATCGGCCGTACCTACTCTCGTATGTTACTTCCGCGTTCCACGCTGGAACGCATCCGTCGCTGCCGGGTGAAGTCGCCGCGCTACTTGCGTAGGCAGCGCATTCAGTAGTGTGATACTTCCGCGTTCCACGCTGGAACGCATCGCCGCACTGCCGGGTGACGTCACCGCGCTCCGTACGTCCCGATTGGCCGGGCGAACGGCAGCGCGATGTCGTCAGTAGGAGGCTGTAACTATGGGCGGGGACGGAGTGAGGTAAGTCAGTGAGGCAGCATGGGAGTGGCTACATTGCTGCCTGAACGCCCCCTTCTCCTCGGTATGTATTGCCAGTTACGGAGGGGGCCGTTCGTGCTCAAAAAGAGTTTGAGTCTTATGATGTCTATGTTCATATCCCTAACTGGGAAATATCACGGCCGAGTTTGCACAGAGTTGCTATGGGCAACGGACTATTCTTAGTAGGGAGCCCAAACTTTATTTCCTATACAGTGATGATCTCTGGGATGTAAATTATATAACCTATGTATCCCCCAGGTCTTAATCAAATATAATTACTTGCATGTAAGTAAGAAGAGTCGGTGTGAACCGGCAAGGTGTCTCAATATATACATGCTAATTGTAGCCAGATGCGGAGGTAATTATGAACAGTTATTATATAAAGAGTTAATCCCATGTAATTCAATAGAAATATGTACTCTGAAGGATGCACAAATACTGTTATATTCAATGCTCAGGTTGAACCCCTGTTCCTCCCATAATAGGGCGGGGATAGATCCGACATAAAACAGGAATAAGATGGGTAGTGTGGTAGATGTTGAAAGACTCATATGGGTATTTGTGAATACTTCGGTACCAGAGGGTTTAGAGGAAGCAGTTGAAGTTAAGTGTTGCGTTTAGGCCAGCGGGGGTTACCGTATTCAGCCTAAAGATCCAGGCTGCTTCTTTTCTAAGAAGCATCTTGTCAATATTGCCCCGTCTGACATTGGTTCGTAAATTTTCAATTCCTTGGAATTTCAAATCAGTCAGGTTTCCGTTATGGACCGTTAGGAAGTGATCCGCCAGTGGTGTCTTTTCCCGGCGTCGGATATTCCCTACATGCCCCAGGATACGACGCCGGAACTCCTGAATAGTTTTCCCGACGTAGTTCCTGGGGCATGGACAGGACGCCATGTAAACGATGTTGCGTGTTTTACAGTTGATAAAACTCCTATTAGAATAGGTTCTGTTGGTACTAGCACTGGTAAATGTATTGCTCTTCAATATAAAGGTACACGCCTCGCAATCGTGACATGGGAATGTCCCACACGGTTTTAGGCTACCCAACCAGTTTTCCTGAAGGCGTCCTGTCCATGCCCCAGGAACTACGTCTGATTTGACGTTCCCCGGAAACCTGACTGATTTGAAATTCCAAGGAATTGAAAATTTACGAACCAATGTCAGACGGGGCAATATTGACAAGATGCTTCTTAGAAAAGAAGCAGCCTGGATCTTTAGGCTGAATACGGTAACCCCCGCTGGCCTAAACGCAACACTTAACTTCAACTGCTTCCTCTAAACCCTCTGGTACCGAAGTATTCACAAATACCCATATGAGTCTTTCAACATCTACCACACTACCCATCTTATTCCTGTTTTATGTCGGATCTATCCCCGCCCTATTATGGGAGGAACAGGGGTTCAACCTGAGCATTGAATATAACAGTATTTGTGCATCCTTCAGAGTACATATTTCTATTGAATTACATGGGATTAACTCTTTATATAATAACTGTTCATAATTACCTCCGCATCTGGCTACAATTAGCATGTATATATTGAGACACCTTGCCGGTTCACACCGACTCTTCTTACTTACATGCAAGTAATTATATTTGATTAAGACCTGGGGGATACATAGGTTATATAATTTACATCCCAGAGATCATCACTGTATAGGAAATAAAGTTTGGGCTCCCTACTAAGAATAGTCCGTTGCCCATAGCAACTCTGTGCAAACTCGGCCGTGATATTTCCCAGTTAGGGATATGAACATAGACATCATAAGACTCAAACTCTTTTTGAGCACGAACGGCCCCCTCCGTAACTGGCAATACATACCGAGGAGAAGGGGGCGTTCAGGCAGCAATGTAGCCACTCCCATGCTGCCTCACTGACTTACCTCACTCCGTCCCCGCCCATAGTTACAGCCTCCTACTGACGACATCGCGCTGCCGTTCGCCCGGCCAATCGGGACGTACGGAGCGCGGTGACGTCACCCGGCAGTGCGGCGATGCGTTCCAGCGTGGAACGCGGAAGTATCACACTACTGAATGCGCTGCCTACGCAAGTAGCGCGGCGACTTCACCCGGCAGCGACGGATGCGTTCCAGCGTGGAACGCGGAAGTAACATACGAGAGTAGGTACGGCCGATCACGGCTCCCCATGTGACGATCGGCTAGGTGCTTTGCACATATCTGGAACAGCGCTATTGTCCGGACTTTAGTCCATACCAGAAAAGTGATCTGGTAAGTACAAAGATGAATGGGTTAATTTGCTATTCAACTAGATAAGTGGAACCCGCCCCAAAAGGGAACCCATTGGTTAATTGTGGACAGGCCCCGGAAATGGGAGGAGCCACACCTCTATTTATCCTTGCTGTGAGCTCTGGGACTTCATTGCCAGCCGCTCACCATCAGAGCCGCAGGCGCTATACTTTTTCTCCTCTTCTCCATCCGCTATATACCCCCCTCCCCCCCCCCCCCCCCCTTACTACCAGGGCTGTGCAGCTCTGTCCGGCATTTGGGGCATTGCTGCCAACCCAATTAGGCGCATTGGTTTATTGATCCATCCCTGA
>NW_027102089.1:0-48739 GCF_035609145.1 Eleutherodactylus coqui
ATGTCAGTATTGGGGTGCAGAGTGTCTGGTGAGGGGTGCATCGCTCTGCCCATGCCAGTATTGGGGTGCAGAGTGTCTGGTAAGGGGTGCATCGCTCTGCCCATGCCAGTATTGGGGTGCAGAGTGTCTGGTGAGGGGTGCATCGCTCTGCCCATGCCAGTATTGGGGTGCAGAGTGTCTGAGGGAGGCGTCGCTCTGTCCATGTCAGTATTGGGGTGCAGAGTGTCTGGTGAGGGGTGCATCGCTCTGCCCATGCCAGTATTGGGGTGCAGAGTGTCTAGTGAGGGGTGCGTCGCTCTGCCCATGCTAGTGTTGGGGTGCAGAGTGTCTGGTGAGGGGTGCGTCGCTCTGTCCATGCCAGTATTGGGGTGCAGAGTGTCCGGTGAGGGGTGCGTCGCTCTGTCCATGCTAGTGTTGGGGTGCAGAGTGTCTGGTGAGGGGTGCGTCGCTCTGTCCATGCCAGTATTGGGGTGCAGAGTGTCTGGTGAGGGGTGCATCGCTCTGTCCATGCCAGTATTGGGGTGCAGAGTGTCTGGTGAGGGGTGCGTCGCTCTGTCCATGCCAGTATTGGGGTGCAGAGTGTCTGGTGAGGCGTGCGTCGCTCTGTCCATGTCAGTATTGGGGTGCAGAGTGTCTGGTGAGGGGTGCGTCGCTCTGTCCATGCCAGTATTGGGGTGCAGAGTGTCTGGTGAGGGGTGCGTCGCTCTGTCCATGTCATTATTAGGGTGCAGAGTGTCTGGTGAGGGGTGCATCGCTCTGCCCATGCCAGTATTGGGGTGCAGAGTGTCTGAGGGAGGCGTCGCTCTGTCCATGTCAGTATTGGGGTGCAGAGTGTCTGGTGAGGGGTGCGTCGCTCTGCCCTTGTCATTATTAGGGTGCAGAGTGTCTGGTGAGGGGTGCATCGCTCTGCCCATGCCAGTATTGGGGTGCAGAGTGTCTGGTGAGGGGTGCGTCGCTCTGTCCATGCCAGTGTTGGGGTGCAGAGTGTCTGGTGAGGGGGGCGTCGCTCTGTCCAGGCCAGTATTGGGGTGCAGAGTGTCTGGTGAGGGGTGCGTCGCTCTGTCCATGCAAGTATTGGGGTGCAGAGTGTCTGGTGAGGGGGGCGTCGCTCTGCCCATGTCAGTATTGGGGTGCAGAGTGTCTGGTGAGGGGTGCGTCGCTCTGCCCATGCCAGTATTGGGGTGCAGAGTGTCTGGTGAGGGGTGCATCGCTCTGTCCATGCCAGTATTGGGGTGCAGAGTGTCTGGTGAGGCGTGCGTCGCTCTGTCCATGCAAGTATTGGGGTGCAGAGTGTCTGGTGAGGGGTGCGTCGCTCTGTCCATGCCAGTATTGGGGTGCAGAGTGTCCGGTGAGGGGTGCATCGCTCTGTCCATGTCAGTATTGGGGTGCAGAGTGTCTGGTGAGGGGTGCATCGCTCTGTCCATGCCAGTATTGGGGTGCAGAGTGTCTGGTGAGGGGTGCGTCGCTCTGTCCATGCCAGTATTGGGGTGCAGAGTGTCTGGTGAGGGGTGCGTCGCTCTGTCCATGTCATTATTAGGGTGCAGAGTGTCTGGTGAGGGGTGCGTCGCTCTGTCCATGCCAGTGTTGGGGTGCAGAGTGTCTGGTGAGGCGTGCGTCGCTCTGTCCATGCCAGTGTTGGGGTGCAGAGTGTCTGGTGAGGGGTGCATCGCTCTGTCCATGCCAGTGTTGGGGTGCAGAGTGTCTGGTGAGGGGTGCGTCGCTCTGTCCATGCCAGTATTGGGGTGCAGAGTGTCTGGTGAGGGGTGCATCGCTCTGTCCATGTTAGTATTGGGGTGCAGAGTGTCTGGTTAGGGGGGCGTCGCTCTGTCCATGTCAGTGTTGGGGTGCACAGTGTCTGGTGAGGGGTGCGTCGCTCTGTCCATGCCAGTGTTGGGGTGCAGAGTGTCTGGTGAGGGGTGCGTCGCTCTGTCCATGTCAGTATTGGGGTGCAGAGTGTCTGGTGAGGGGTGCGTCGCTCTGTCCATGCCAGTATTGGGGTGCAGAGTGTCCGGTGAGGGGTGCATCGCTCTGTCCATGTCAGTATTGGGGTGCAGAGTGTCTGGTGAGGGGTGCATCGCTCTGTCCATGCCAGTATTGGGGTGCAGAGTGTCTGGTGAGGGGTGCGTCGCTCTGTCCATGCCAGTATTGGGGTGCAGAGTGTCTGGTGAGGCGTGCGTCGCTCTGTCCATGTCAGTATTGGGGTGCAGAGTGTCTGGTGAGGGGTGCGTCGCTCTGTCCATGCCAGTATTGGGGTGCAGAGTGTCTGGTGAGGGGTGCGTCGCTCTGTCCATGCCAGTGTTGGGGTGCAGAGTGTCTAGTGAGGGGTGCGTCGCTCTGTCCATGTCATTATTAGGGTGCAGAGTGTCTGGTGAGGGGTGCGTCGCTCTGCCCATGCCAGTATTGGGGTGCAGAGTGTCTGAGGGAGGCGTCGCTCTGTCCATGTCAGTATTGGGGTGCAGAGTGTCTGGTGAGGGGTGCGTCGCTCTGTCCATGCCAGTGTTGGGGTGCAGAGTGTCTGGTGAGGGGTGCATCGCTCTGCCCATGCCAGTATTGGGGTGCAGAGTGTCTGGTGAGGGGTGCGTCGCTCTGTCCATGCCAGTGTTGGGGTGCAGAGTGTCTGGTGAGGGGTGCATCGCTCTGCCCATGCCAGTATTGGGGTGCAGAGTGTCTGATAAGGGGTGCGTCGCTCTGTCCATGCCAGTGTTGGGGTGCAGAGTGTCTGGTGAGGCGTGCGTCGCTCTGTCCATGCAAGTATTGGGGTGCAGAGTGTCTGGTGAGGGGTGCGTCGCTCTGTCCATGCAAGTATTGGGGTGCAGAGTGTCTGGTGAGGGGTGCGTCGCTCTGTCCATGCCAGTGTTGGGGTGCAGAGTGTCTGGTGAGGGGTGCGTCGCTCTGTCCATGTCATTATTAGGGTGCAGAGTGTCTGATGAGGGGTGCGTCGCTCTGTCCATGCCAGTGTTGGGGTGCAGAGTGTCTGGTGAGGGGTGCGTCGCTCTGCCCATGCCAGTATTGGGGTGCAGAGTGTCTGGTGAGGGGGGCGTCGCTCTGCCCATGCCAGTATTGGGGTGCACAGTGTCTGGTGAGGGTGCATCGCTCTGTCCATGCCAGTATTGGGGTGCAGAGTGTCTGGTGAGGGGTGCGTCGCTCTGTCCATGCCAGTATTGGGGTGCAGAGTGTCTGGTGAGGGGTGCGTCGCTCTGTCCATGCCAGTATTGGGGTGCACAGTGTCCGGTGAGGGGTGCGTCGCTCTGTCCATGCCAGTATTGGGGTGCAGAGTGTCTGGTGAGGGGTGCGTCGCTCTGTCCATGTCATTATTAGGGTGCAGAGTGTCTGATGAGGGGTGCGTCGCTCTGCCCATGCCAGTATTGGGGTGCAGAGTGTCTGAGGGAGGCGTCGCTCTGTCCATGTCAGTATTGGGGCGCCGAGTGTCTGGTGAGGGGTGCGTCGCTCTGTCCATGCCAGTGTTGGGGTGCAGAGTGTCTGGTGAGGGGTGCATCGCTCTGCCCATGCCAGTATTGGGGTGCAGAGTGTCTGGTGAGGGGTGCGTCGCTCTGTCCATGCCAGTGTTGGGGTGCAGAGTGTCTGGTGAGGGGTGCATCGCTCTGCCCATGCCAGTATTGGGGTGCAGAGTGTCTGATAAGGGGTGCGTCGCTCTGTCCATGCCAGTGTTGGGGTGCAGAGTGTCTGGTGAGGCGTGCGTCGCTCTGTCCATGCAAGTATTGGGGTGCAGAGTGTCTGGTGAGGGGTGCGTCGCTCTGTCCATGCAAGTATTGGGGTGCAGAGTGTCTGGTGAGGGGTGCGTCGCTCTGTCCATGCCAGTGTTGGGGTGCAGAGTGTCTGGTGAGGGGTGCGTCGCTCTGTCCATGTCATTATTAGGGTGCAGAGTGTCTGATGAGGGGTGCGTCGCTCTGTCCATGCCAGTGTTGGGGTGCAGAGTGTCTGGTGAGGGGTGCGTCGCTCTGCCCATGCCAGTATTGGGGTGCAGAGTGTCTGGTGAGGGGGGCGTCGCTCTGCCCATGCCAGTATTGGGGTGCACAGTGTCTGGTGAGGGTGCATCGCTCTGTCCATGCCAGTATTGGGGTGCAGAGTGTCTGGTGAGGGGTGCGTCGCTCTGTCCATGCCAGTATTGGGGTGCAGAGTGTCTGGTGAGGGGTGCGTCGCTCTGTCCATGCCAGTATTGGGGTGCACAGTGTCCGGTGAGGGGTGCGTCGCTCTGTCCATGCCAGTATTGGGGTGCAGAGTGTCTGGTGAGGGGTGCGTCGCTCTGTCCATGTCATTATTTGGGTGCAGAGTGTCTGATGAGGGGTGCGTCGCTCTGCCCATGCCAGTATTGGGGTGCAGAGTGTCTGAGGGAGGCGTCGCTCTGCCCATGCCAGTATTGGGGTGCAGAGTGTCTGGTGAGGGGTGCGTCGCTCTGTCCATGCCAGTGTTGGGGTGCAGAGTGTCTGGTGAGGGGTGCGTCGCTCTGTCCATGTCATTATTAGGGTGCAGAGTGTCTGATGAGGGGTGCGTCGCTCTGTCCATGCCAGTGTTGGGGTGCAGAGTGTCTGGTGAGGGGTGCGTCGCTCTGCCCATGCCAGTATTGGGGTGCAGAGTGTCTGGTGAGGGGGGCGTCGCTCTGCCCATGCCAGTATTGGGGTGCACAGTGTCTGGTGAGGGTGCATCGCTCTGTCCATGCCAGTATTGGGGTGCAGAGTGTCTGGTGAGGGGTGCGTCGCTCTGTCCATGCCAGTATTGGGGTGCAGAGTGTCTGGTGAGGGGTGCGTCGCTCTGTCCATGCCAGTATTGGGGTGCACAGTGTCCGGTGAGGGGTGCGTCGCTCTGTCCATGCCAGTATTGGGGTGCAGAGTGTCTGGTGAGGGGTGCGTCGCTCTGTCCATGTCATTATTAGGGTGCAGAGTGTCTGATGAGGGGTGCGTCGCTCTGCCCATGCCAGTATTGGGGTGCAGAGTGTCTGAGGGAGGCGTCGCTCTGTCCATGTCAGTATTGGGGCGCCGAGTGTCTGGTGAGGGGTGCGTCGCTCTGTCCATGCCAGTGTTGGGGTGCAGAGTGTCTGGTGAGGGGTGCATCGCTCTGCCCATGCCAGTATTGGGGTGCAGAGTGTCTGGTGAGGGGTGCGTCGCTCTGTCCATGCCAGTGTTGGGGTGCAGAGTGTCTGGTGAGGGGTGCATCGCTCTGCCCATGCCAGTATTGGGGTGCAGAGTGTCTGATAAGGGGTGCGTCGCTCTGTCCATGCCAGTGTTGGGGTGCAGAGTGTCTGGTGAGGGGGGCGTCGCTCTGTCCATGCCAGTGTTGGGGTGCAGAGTGTCTGGTGAGGCGTGCGTCGCTCTGTCCATGCAAGTATTGGGGTGCAGAGTGTCTGGTGAGGGGTGCGTCGCTCTGTCCATGCCAATATTGGGGTGCAGAGTGTCTGGTGAGGCGTGCGTCGCTCTGTCCATGCAAGTATTGGGGTGCAGAGTGTCTGGTGAGGGGTGCGTCGCTCTGTCCATGCCAGTGTTGGGGTGCAGAGTGTCTGGTGAGGGGTGCGTCGCTCTGTCCATGTCATTATTAGGGTGCAGAGTGTCTGATGAGGGGTGCGTCGCTCTGTCCATGCCAGTGTTGGGGTGCAGAGTGTCTGGTGAGGGGTGCGTCGCTCTGCCCATGCCAGTATTGGGGTGCAGAGTGTCTGGTGAGGGGGGCGTCGCTCTGCCCATGCCAGTATTGGGGTGCACAGTGTCTGGTGAGGGTGCATCGCTCTGTCCATGCCAGTATTGGGGTGCAGAGTGTCTGGTGAGGGGTGCGTCGCTCTGTCCATGCCAGTGTTGGGGTGCAGAGTGTCTGGTGAGGGGTGCGTCGCTCTGCCCATGCCAGTATTGGGGTGCAGAGTGTCTGGTGAGGGGGGCGTCGCTCTGCCCATGCCAGTATTGGGGTGCACAGTGTCTGGTGAGGGTGCATCGCTCTGTCCATGCCAGTATTGGGGTGCAGAGTGTCTGGTGAGGGGTGCGTCGCTCTGTCCATGCCAGTATTGGGGTGCAGAGTGTCTGGTGAGGGGTGCGTCGCTCTGTCCATGCCAGTATTGGGGTGCACAGTGTCCGGTGAGGGGTGCGTCGCTCTGTCCATGCCAGTATTGGGGTGCAGAGTGTCTGGTGAGGGGTGCGTCGCTCTGTCCATGTCATTATTAGGGTGCAGAGTGTCTGATGAGGGGTGCGTCGCTCTGTCCATGCCAGTATTGGGGTGCAGAGTGTCTGGTGAGGGGTGCGTCGCTCTGTCCATGCCAGTGTTGGGGTGCAGAGTGTCTGGTGAGGGGTGCGTCGCTCTGTCCATGCCAGTGTTGGGGTGCAGAGTGTCTGGTGAGGGGTGCATCGCTCTGTCCATGCCAGTGTTGGGGTGCAGAGTGTCTGGTGAGGGGTGCGTCGCTCTGTCCATGCCAGTATTGGGGTGCACAGTGTCCGGTGAGGGGTGCGTCGCTCTGTCCATGCCAGTGTTGGGGTGCAGAGTGTCTGGTGAGGGGTGCATCGCTCTGTCCATGCCAGTGTTGGGGTGCGGAGTGTCTGGTGAGGGGTGCGTCGCTCTGCCCATGCCAGTGTTGGGGTGCAGAGTGTCTGATGAGGGGTGCGTCGCTCTGTCCATGCCAGTATTGGGGTGCAGAGTGTCTGGTGAGGGGTGCATCGCTCTGTCCATGCCAGTATTGGGGTGCAGAGTGTCTGGTGAGGGGTGCATCGCTCTGTCCATGCCAGTATTGAGGTGCAGAGTGTCTGGTGAGGGGTGCGTCGCTCTGTCCATGCCAGTGTTGGGGTGCAGAGTGTCTGGTGAGGGGTGCGTCGCTCTGTCCATGCCAGTGTTGGGGTGCAGAGTGTCTGGTGAGGGGTGCGTCGCTCTGTCCATGTCATTATTAGGGTGCAGAGTGTCTGGTGAGGCGTGCGTCGCTCTGTCCATGCCAGTATTGGGGTGCAGAGTGTCTGGTGAGGGGTGCGTCGCTCTGTCCATGCCAGTATTGGGGTGCAGAGTGTCTGATGAGGGGTGCGTCGCTCTGTCCATGCCAGTGTTGGGGTGCACAGTGTCTGGTGAGGCGTGCGTCGCTCTGTCCATGCCAGTGTTGGGGTGCAGAGTGTCTGGTGAGGGGGGCGTCGCTCTGTCCATGCCAGTGTTGGGGTGCAGAGTGTCTGGTGAGGGGTGCGTCGCTCTGTCCATGTCAGTATTGGGGTGCAGAGTGTCTGGTTAGGGGGGCGTCGCTCTGTCCATGTTAGTATTGGGGTGCAGAGTGTCTGGTGAGGGGTGCGTCGCTCTGTCCATGTCAGTATTGGGGTGCAGAGTGTCTGGTGAGGGGTGCGTTGCTCTGTCCATGCCAGTATTGGGGTGCAGAGTGTCTGGTGAGGGGTGCATCGCTCTGTCCATGCCAGTATTGGGGTGCAGAGTGTCTGGTGAGGGGTGCATCGCTCTGTCCATGCCAGTATTGGGGTGCACAGTGTCTGGTGAGGGGTGCGTCGCTCTGTCCATGCCAGTATTGGGGTGCACAGTGTCTGGTGAGGGGTGCGTCGCTCTGGCCATGCCAGTGTTGGGGTGCAGAGTGTCCGGTGAGGGGTGCATCGCTCTGTCCATGCCAGTATTGGGGTGCAGAGTGTCTGGTGAGGGGTGCGTCGCTCTGTCCATGCCAGTATTGGGGTGCAGAGTGTCTGGTGAGGGGTGCGTCGCTCTGTCCATGCCAGTATTGGGGTGCAGAGTGTCTGGTGAGGGGTGCATCGCTCTGTCCATGCCAGTATTGGGGTGCAGAGTGTCTGGTGAGGGGTGCATCGCTCTGTCCATGCCAGTATTGGGGTGCAGAGTGTCTGGTGAGGGGTGCATCGCTCTGTCTAGGCCAGTGTTGGGGTGCGTCGCTCTGTCCATGCCAGTATTGGGGTGCAGAGTGTCTGGTGAGGTGTGCGTCGCTCTGTCCATGCCAGTGTTGGGGTGCGTCGCTCTGTCCATGCCAGTGTTGGGGTGCAGAGTGTCCGGTGAGGGGTGCATCGCTCTGTCCATGCCAGTGTTTGGGTGCAGAGTGTCTGGTGAGGGGTGCGTCGCACTGTCCATGCCAGTATTGGGGTGCAGAGTGTCTGGTGAGGGGTGCGTCGCTCTGTCCATGCCAGTGTTTGGGTGCAGAGTGTCTGGTGAGGGGTGCGTCGCTCTGTCCATGCCAGTGTTGGGGTGCAGAGTGTCTGGTGAGGGGGGCGTCGCTCTGTCCATGCCAGTATTGGGGTGCTGAGTGTCTGGTGAGGGGTGTGTCGCTCTGTCCATGTCAGTATTGGGGTGCAGAGTGTCTGGTGAGGGGTGCGTCGCTCTGTCCATGCCAGTATTGGGGTGCAGAGTGTCTGGTGAGGGGTGCGTCGCTCTGTCCATGCCAGTATTGGGGTGCTGAGTGTCCGGTGAGGGGTGCGTCGCTCTGTCCATGCCAGTATTGGGGTGCAGAGTGTCTGGTGAGGGGGGCGTCGCTCTGTCCATGTTAGTATTGGGGTGCAGAGTGTCCGGTGAGGGGTGTGTCGCTCTGTCCATGTCAGTATTGGGGTGCAGAGTGTCTGGTGAGGGGTGCGTCGCTCTGTCCATGCCAGTGTTGGGGTGCGTCGCTCTGTCCATGCCAGTATTGGGGTGCTGAGTGTCTGGTGAGGGGTGCGTCGCTCTGTCCATGTCAGTATTGGGGTGCAGAGTGTCTGGTGAGGGGTGCGTCGCTCTGTCCATGCCAGTGTTGGGGTGCAGAGTGTCTGGTGAGGGGGCGTCGCTCTGTCCATGCCAGTATTGGGGTGCAGAGTGTCTGGTGAGGGGTGCGTCGCTCTGTCCATGCCAGTATTGGGGTGCAGACTGTCTGGTGAGGGGTGCGTCGCTCTGCCCATGCCAGTATTGGGGTGCAGAGTGTCTGGTGAGGGGTGCGTCGCTCTGTCCATGCCAGTATTGGGGTGCAGAGTGTCTGGTGAGGGGTGCGTCGCTCTGTCCATGCCAGTATTGGGGTGCAGAGTGTCCGGTGAGGGGTGCGTCGCTCTGTCCATGCCAGTATTGGGGTGCACAGTGTCTGGTGAGGGGTGCGTCGCTCTGTCCATGCCAGTGTTGGGGTGCGTCGCTCTGTCCAGGCCAGTGTTGGGGTGCAGAGTGTCTGGTGAGGGGTGCGTCGCTCTGCCCATGCCAGTGTTGGGGTGCAGAGTGTCCGGTGAGGGGTGTGTCGCTCTGTCCATGTCAGTATTGGGGTGCGGAGTGTCTGGTGAGGGGTGCGTCGCTCTGCCCATGCCAGTATTGGGGTGCAGTCTCTCTGTCCAGGCCAGTGTTGGGGTGCAGAGTGTCTGGTGAGGGGTGCGTCGCTCTGCCCATGCCAGTGTTGGGGTGCAGAGTGTCTGAGGGGGGCGTCGCTCTGTCCATGCCAGTATTGGGTTGCAGAGTGTCTGGTGAGGGGTGCATCGCTCTGTCCAGGCCAGTATTGGGGTGCAGAGTGTCTGGTGAGGGGTGCATCGCTCTGTCCAGGCCAGTATTGGGGTGTAGAGTGTCCAGTGTTGGGGTGCGTCGCTCTGTCCATGCCAGTATTGGGGTGTAGAGTGTCCAGTGTTGGGGTGCGTCGCTCTGTCCAGGCCAGTATTGGGGTGCAGAGTGTCTGGTGAGGGGTGCGTCGCTCTGTCCAGGCCAGTATTGGCGTGCAGAGTGTCTGGTGAGGGGTGCGTCGCTCTGTCCATGCCAGTATTGGGGTGCAGAGTGTCTGGTGAGGGGTGCGTCGCTCTGTCCATGCCAGTATTGGGGTACACAGTGTCTGGTGAGGGTGCGTCGCTCTGTCCATGCCAGTATTGGGGTGCAGAGTGTCTGGTGAGGGGTGCGTCGCTCTGTCCATGCCAGTATTGGGGTACACAGTGTCTGGTGAGGGTGCGTCGCTCTGTCCATGCCAGTATTGGGGTGCAGAGTGTCTGGTGAGGGGTGCGTCGCTCTGTCCATGTCAGTATTGGGGTGCAGAGTGTCTGGTGAGGGGTGCATCGCTCTGTCCAGGCCAGTATTGGGGTGCAGACTGTCTGGTGAGGGGTGCATCGCTCTGTCCAGGCCAGTATTGGGGTGCAGACTGTCTGGTGAGGGGTGCATCGCTCTGTCCAGGCCAGTATTGGGGTGCAGAGTGTCTGGTGAGGGGTGCATCGCTCTGTCCATGCCAGTGTTGGGGTGTAGAGTGTCCAGTGTTGGGGTGCGTCGCTCTGTCCAGGCCAGTATTGGCGTGCAGAGTGTCTGGTGAGGGGTGCGTTGCTCTGTCCATGCCAGTATTGGGGTGCAGAGTGGCTGGTGAGGGGTGCGTCGCTCTGTCCATGCCAGTATTGGGGTGCAGAGTGTCCGGTGAGGGGTGCTTCGCTCTGTCCAGGCCAGTGTTGGGGTGCAGAGTGTCCAGTGAGGGGTGCATCGCTCTGTCCATGCCAGTATTGGGGTGCACAGTGTCTGGTGAGGGGTGCGTCGCTCTGTCCATGCCAGTGTTGGGGTGCAGAGTGGCCGGTGAGGGGTGCGTCGCTCTGTCCATGCCAGTGTTGGGGTGTAGAGTGTCCAGTGTTGGGGTGCGTCGCTCTGTCCAGGCCAGTGTTGGGGTGCAGAGTGTCTGGTGAGGGGTGCGTCGCTCTGTCCATGCCAGTATTGGGGTGCAGAGTGTCTGGTGAGGGGTGCGTCGCTCTGTCCATGCCAGTATTGGGGTGCAGAGTGTCCGGTGAGGGGTGCTTCGCTCTGTCCAGGCCAGTGTTGGGGTGCAGAGTGTCCGGTGAGGGGTGCGTCGCTCTGTCCAGGCCAGTGTTGGTGTGTAGAGTGTCCGGTGAGGGGTGCGTCGCTCTGTCCAGGCCAGTGTTGGGGTGCAGAGTGTCCGGTGAGGGGTGCGTCGCTCTGTCCAGGCCAGTGTTGGGGTGCGTCGCTCTGTCCAGGCCAATGTTGGGGTGCAGAGTGGCCGGTGAGGGGTGCGTCGCTCTGTCCAGGCCAGTGTTGGGGTGTAGAGTGTCCAGTGTTGGGGTGCGTCGCTCTGTCCATGCCAGTATTGGGGTGCACAGTGTCTGGTGAGGGGTGCGTCGCTCTGTCCATGCCAGTGTTGGGGTGCAGAGTGTCCGGTGAGGGGTGCTTCGCTCTGTCCAGGCCAGTGTTGGGGTGCAGAGTGTCTGGTGAGGGGTGCTTCGCTCTGTCCAGGCCAGTGTAGGGGTGCGTCGCTCTGTCCAGGCCAGTGTTGGGGTGCGTCGCTCTGTCCAGGCCAGTGTTGGGGTGCAGAGTGTCTGGTGAGGGGTGCGTCGCTCTGTCCAGGCCAGTGTTGGGGTGCGTCGCTCTGTCCATGCTAGTGTTGGGGTGCGTCGCTCTGTCCAGGCCAGTGTTGGGGTGCAGAGTGTCTGGTGAGGGGTGCGTCGCTCTGTCCATGCTAGTGTTGGGGTGCGTCGCTCTGTCCAGGCCAGTGTTGGGGTGCAGAGTGTCTGGTGAGGGGTGCGTCGCTCTGTCCATGCTAGTGTTGGGGTTCGTCGCTCTGTCCAGGCCAGTGTTGGGGTGCGTCGCTCTGTCCATGCTAGTGTTGGGGTGCAGAGTGTCTGGTGAGGGGTGCGTCGCTCTGTCCATGCTAGTGTTGGGGTGCGTCGCTCTGTCCAGGCCAGTGTTGGGGTGCGTCGCTCTGTCCATGCTAGTGTTGGGGTGCGTCGCTCTGTCCAGGCCAGTGTTGGGGTGCAGAGTGTCTGGTGAGGGGTGCGTCGCTCTGTCCATGCTAGTGTTGGGGTTCGTCGCTCTGTCCAGGCCAGTGTTGGGGTGCGTCGCTCTGTCCATGCTAGTGTTGGGGTGCGTCGCTCTGTCCAGGCCAGTGTTGGGGTGCGTCGCTCTGTCCATGCTAGTGTTGGGGTGCGTCGCTCTGTCCCGGCCAGTGTTGGGGTGCGTCGCTCTGTCCATGCTAGTGTTGGGGTGCGTCGCTCTGTCCAGGCCAGTGTTGGGGTGCAGAGTGTCTGGTGAGGGGTGCGTCGCTCTGTCCATGCTAGTGTTGGGGTTCGTCGCTCTGTCCAGGCCAGTGTTGGGGTGCAGAGTGTCTGGTGAGGGGTGCGTCGCTCTGTCCATGCTAGTGTTGGGGTGCGTCGCTCTGTCCAGGCCAGTGTTGGGGTGCACGGATGATTTTCACGTCTCTCTTCTGCAGATATCCAGGAGTATTACGAGGTGTCGCTCGCCCGCTGCCCCCCGATGACGCTGAAGAGGCTCTCCTGCGACCCAGTGAGTACTGTCTGCGCCCCTCGGACTGTATTTAACCCCTTGTACATGTCGCTCCCAGATGTCAGGGTTTGTATTGAGAATCTAAATGCTCCAAATGCTGTTCGAGGGTCCCAGCGTCTGCGATGGGGTTGTGGGGGGCCGTTGGGCTCCCATGGCCGTCCTGGAAAGAGTTTCTCCTGAGGCACAGCTTCATTGACTGCCTGTTCAAATGTGATCCTAAGCTTTTACGTGGTGGCGACTTCCGGTCCCCCTCAGGGGCTGAAAAGACATAAGCCAGACCGACCCGCGGAGGTTGTGTTATCAGTCAGACCGACCCACAGAGGTTGTGTTATCAGTCAGACCGACCCGCAGAGGTTGTGTTATCAGTCAGACCGACCCGCAGAGGTTGTGTTATCAGTCAGACCGACCCGCGGAGGTTGTGTTATCAGTCAGACCGACCCGCGGAGGTTGTGTTATCAGTCAGACCGACCCGCGGAGGTTGTGTTATCAGTCAGACCGACCCACAGAGGTTGTGTTATCAGTCAGACCGACCCACAGAGGTTGTGTTATCAGTCAGACCGACCCACAGAGGTTGTGTTATCAGTCAGACCGACCCACAGAGGTTGTGTTATCAGTCAGACCGACCCGCGGAGGTTGTGTTATCAGTCAGACCGACCCGCGGAGGTTGTGTTATCAGTCAGACCGACCCGCGGAGGTTGTGTTATCAGTCAGACCGACCCACAGAGGTTGTGTTATCAGTCAGACCAACCCACAGAGGTTGTGTTATCAGTCAGACCGACCCATAGAGGTTGTGTTATCAGTCAGACCTACCCGCGGAGGTTGTGTTATCAGTCAGACCGACCCGCGGAGGTTGTGTTATCAGTCAGACCGACCCGCGGAGGTTGTGTTATCAGCCAGACCGACCCACAGAGGTTGTGTTATCAGTCAGACCGACCCGCGGAGGTTGTGTTATCAGCCAGACCGACCCGCGGAGGTTGTGTTATCAGTCAGACCGACCCGCAGAGGTTGTGTTATCAGTCAGACCGACCCGCAGAGGTTGTGTTATCAGTCAGACCGACCCGCAGAGGTTGTGTTATCAGTCAGACCGACCCGCAGAGGTTGTGTTATCAGTCAGACCGACCCACAGAGGTTGTGTTATCAGTCAGACCGACCCGCGGAGGTTGTGTTATCAGTCAGACTGACCCGCAGAGGTTGTGTTATCAGTCAGACTGACCCGCAGAGGTTGTGTTATCAGTCAGACTGACCCACAGAGGTTGTGTTATTAGTCAGACCGACCCGCAAAGGTGGTAGAGGTGGTAGACCAGAGGTTAGACTGTGTCAGTAAAGAGTGAGAGACAGCACCTCCGGCCTGGCTGGTAGGCTGGAGGTCATGAATTAGTGTCAGTAAACAGTAAGATATAGTGCCTGCGGCCTGGGTGGTAGACCGGAGGTTAGACTGTGTCAGTAAAGAGTGAGAGATAGCGCCTCCGGCCTCGGTGGTAGACTGCAGGATATGATTCAGTGTCAATAAAGAGTGAAAGATAGCGCCTCCGGCCTGGGTGGTAGACCGCAGGTTATAAATCAGTGACAGTGAAGAGCGAGAAATAACGCCTCCAGCTTGAGTGGTAGACCGGAGGATATGATTCAGTGTTAGTAAAGAGTGAGAGATAGCGCCTCCGGCCTGGGTGGTAGACCAGAGGTTAGACTGTGTAGGAAAAGAGTGAGAGATAGCGCCTCTGGCCTGGGTAGTAGACCGGAGGTTATAATTCAGTGTCAGTAAAGAGTGAGAGATAGCGCCTCCGGCCTGGGTAGTAGACCGGAGGTTATAATTCAGTGTCAGTAAAGAGTGAAAGATAGCGCCTGCGGCCTGGGTGGTAGACCAGACGTTAAACTGTGTCAATAAGGATTGAGAGAGAGCGCCTCCGGCCTGGGTGGTAGACCAGAGGTTAGACTGTGTCATTAAAGAGTTAGAGACAGCGCCTGCGGCCTGGCTGGTAGACCGGAGGTTAGGCTGTGCAGGTAAAGAGTGAGAGATAGCGCCTCTGGCCTGGGTGGTAGACCAGAGGTTAGACTGCGTAGGAAAAGAGTGAGAGATAGCGCCTCTGGCCTGGGTGGTAGACCAGAGGTTAGACTGCGTAGGAAAAGAGTGAGAGATAGCGCCTCTGGCCTGGGTAGTAGACCGGAGGTTATAATTCAGTGTCAGTAAAGAGTGAAAGATAGCGCCTGCGGCCTGGGTGGTAGACCAGACGTTAAACTGTGTCAATAAGGAGTGAGAGATAGCGCCTCCGGCCTGGGTGGTAGATCAGACGTTAAACTGTGTCAATAAGGAGTGAGAGATAGCGCCTCCGGCCTGGGTGGTAGACCAGAGGTTCGACTGTGTCAGTAAAGAGTGAGAAATGGCGCCTCTGGCCTGGGTGGTAGACCAGAGGTTAGACTGTGTCAGTAAAGAGTGAGAGATAGCGCCTCCGGCCTGGGTGGTAGACCAGAGGTTCGACTGTGTCAATAAACAGTGAAAGATAGCGCCTCTGGCCTTGGTGATAGACCAGAGGTTAGACTGCGTAGGAAAAGAGTGAGAGATAGCGCCTCTGGCCTGGGTAGTAGACCGGAGGTTATAATTCAGTGTCAGTAAAGAGTGAAAGATAGCGCCTGCAGCCTGGGTGGTAGACCAGACGTTAAACTGTGTCAATAAGGATTGAGAGATAGCGCCTCCGGCCTGGGTGGTAGACCAGAGGTTAGACTGTGTAGGAAAAGAGTGAAAGATAGCGCCTCTGGCCTCGATGGTAGACCAGAGGTTAGACTGTGTCAGTAAAGAGTGAGCGATAACGCCTCCAGCTTGAGTGGTACACCGGAGGATATGATTCAGTGTTGGTAAAGAGTGAGAGATAGCGCCTCCTGCCTGGGTTGTAGATCGGATGTTAGACTGTGTCGGTAAGGACTGAGAAATAGCGCCTCCGGCCTGGGTGGTAGACCGGAGGTTAGACTGTGTCAGTAAAGAGTGAGAGATAGCGCCTCCGGCCTGGGTGGTAGATCGGATGTTAGACTGTGTCGGTAAGGACTGAGAAATGGTGCCTCTGGCCTGGGTTGTAGACAGGAGGTTAGACTGTGTCAATAAATAGTGAGAGATAGCGCCTCCGGCCTGGGTGGTAGACCGAAGGTTAGACTGTGTCAGTAAGGAGTGAGAGATAGCGCCTCCGGCCTGTGTGGTAGACCGGAGGTTGGACTGTGTAGGTAAAGAGTGAGAGATAGTTCCTGTGGCCTAGGTGGTAGACCAGAGATTAGACTGTGCCAGTAAAGAGTGAGAGATAGCGCCTCCGGCCTGGGTGGTAGACCAGAGGTTAGACTGTGTCAGTAAAGAGTGAGAGATAGCGCCTCCGGCCTGGGTGGTAGACCAGACGTTAGACTGTGCCAGTAAAGAGTGAGAGATAGCGCCTCCGGCCTGGGTGGTAGACCGGAGGTTATGAATCAGTGTCAGTAAAGAGTGAGAGAGAGCGCCTCCGGCCTGGGTGGTAGACCAGAGGTTAGACTGTGTCAGTAAAGAGTGAGAGATAGCGCCTCCGGCCTGGGTGGTAGACCGGAGGTTATGAATCAGTGTCCGTAAAGAGTGAGAGATAGCGCCTCCGGCCTGCTTGGTAGACCGGAGGTTAGACTGTGTGAGTAAAGAGTGAGAGATAGTGCCTGCGGCCTGGGTGGTAGATCGGAGGTTAAACTGTGTCAGTAAATAGTGAGAGATAGCGCCTCCGGCCTGGGTGGTAGACCGCAGGTTATAAATCAGTGACAGTGAAGAGCGAGAAATAACGCCTCCAGCTTGAGTGGTAGACCGGAGGATATGATTCAGTGTTAGTAAAGAGTAAGAGATAGCGCCTCCGGCCTGGGTAGTAGACCGGAGGTTATAATTCAGTGTCAGTAAAGAGTTAAAGATAGCGCCTGCGGCCTGGGTGGTAGACCGGAGGTTATAATTCAGTGTCAGTAAAGAGTTAAAGATAGCGCCTGCGGCCTGGGTGGTAGACCAGACGTTAAACTGTGTCAATAAGGATTGAGAGATAGCGCCTCCGGCCTGGGTGGTAGACCAGAGGTTAGACTGTGTCAGTAAGGAGTGAGAGATAGCGCCTCCGGCCTGGGTGGTAGACCAGAGGTTCGACTGTGTCACTAAAGAGTGAGAGATAGCGCCTCTGGCCTCGATGGTAGACCAGAGGTTAGACTGTGTCAGTAAAGAGTGAGAGATAGCGCCTCCGGCCTGGGTGGTAGACCAGAGGTTCGACTGTGTCACTAAAGAGTGAGAGATAGCGCCTCCGGCCTGGGTGGTAGACCAGAGGTTCGACTGTGTCACTAAAGAGTGAGAGATAGCGCCTCTGGCCTCGATGGTAGACCAGAGGTTAGACTGTGTCAGTAAAGAGTGAGAGATAGCGCCTCTGGCCTGGCTGGTAGACCGGAGGTTATAAATCAGTGTCAGTAAAGAGTGAGCGATAACGCCTCCAGCTTGAGTGGTACACCGGAGGATATGATTCAGTGTTGGTAAAGAGTGAGAGATAGCGCCTCCTGCCTAGGTGGTAGACCAGAGGTTAGACTGTGTCAGTATTCTCCCTCTTTCTGTCTCCTCTCACTTTCTCTCTCTGTCCTATCTCCTCCTCTCTGTCTCTCCTCCTTCTCTCTGTCTCTCCTCCTTCTCTCTGTCTCTTCTCCCTCTCTCTGTCTACTCCCACTCTCTCTCTCTTCTCCCTTTTTTCTGTCTCTTCTCTTTCTCTCTGTCTCTTCTCCCATTCTATGTCTCTTCCCCTTCTGTCTGTCTCTTCTCCCTCTATCTGTCTCTTCTCCCTCTCTCTCTGTCTCTTCTCCCTCTCTCTGTCTCTTCTCCCTCTCTCTGACTCTATTCTTTTTCTCTGCCTCTTCTCCCTCTCCCTCTTTCGTTCTCTTCTCCCTCTCTGTCTCTATTCCATTTCTCTGTCTCTTATCCTCCTCTCTGTCTCTTCTTCTCTCTGTCTATTCTACTTCTCTCTGTCTCATCTCTCTCTCTTTCTCTTCCCCCCTCTCTGTCGCTTTTCCCTCTCTCTGTCTCTTGACCTTCTCTCTGTCTCTTGACCTTCTCTCTGTCTCTTGACCTTCTCTCTGTCTCTTCTCCTTCTCTCTTTCTCCTCTCACTCTCTCTGTCTCTTTTCCTTTTCTCTGTCTCCTCTCACTCTCTGTCTCTTCTCCCTCTCTCTTTCTTTTCTACTTCTCTCTGTCTCCTCTCACTCTCTCTGTCTCCTCTCTCTCTCTGTCTCCTCTCACTCTCTCTGTCTCTTCTCCCTCTCTCTGTCTCATCTCCTTCTCTCTGTCTCTTCTCCCTCTCTCTGTCTCTTCTCCCTCTCTCTGTCTCTTCTCCCTCTCTCTGTCTCTTCTCCCTCTCTCTGTCTCTTCTCCCTCTCTCTGTCTCATCTCCTTCTCTCTGTCTCATCTCCTTCTCTCTGTCTCCTCTCCCTCTCTCTGTCTCTTCTCCTTCTCTCTGTCTCCTCTCTCTATCTCTTCTTCTTTCTATCTCTTCTCTCTCTCTGTCTCTTCTCCCTATCTCTGTCTCTTCTCCCTCTCTCTGTCTCTATTCTTTTTCTCTGCCTCTTCTTCCTCTCCCTCTTTCTTTCTCTTCTCCCTCTCTCTGTCTCTATTCCGTTTCTCTGTCTCTTCTGCTCCTCTCTGTCTCTTCTTCTCTCTGTCTATTCTACTTCTCTCTGTCTCTTCTCTCTCTCTCTTTCTCTCCCCCCCTCTCTGTCGCTTTTCCCTCTCTCTGTCTCTTCTCCTTCTCTCTGTCTCTTCTCCTTCTCTCTTTCTCCTCTCACTCTCTCTGTCTCTTTTCCTTTTCTCTGTCTCCTCTCACTCTCTGTCTCTTCTCCCTCTCTCTGTCTTTTCTACTTCTCTCTGTCTCCTCTCACTCTCTCTGTTTCTTCTCCCTCTCTCTGTCTCTTCTCCTTCTCTCTGTCTTTTCTTAGTCCTCTCTGTCTCTTCTCCCTCTCTCTGTCTACTCCCACTCTCTTTGTCTCTTCTCCTTTTCTCTGTCTCTTCTCCCTATCTCTGTCTCTTCTTATTCTCTCGGTCTCTTCTCCTTCTCTCTGTCTCTTCTCTTTCTCTCTGTCTCTTCTCCCATTCTATTTCTCTTCCCCTTCTGTCTGTCTCTTCCCTTTCTGTCTGTCTCTTCCCTTTCTGTCTGTCTCTTCCCTTTCTGTCTGTCTCTTCTCCTTCTCTCTGTCTCTTCTCCCTCTCTCTGTATCTTCTCCCTCTCTCTGTCTCTATTCTTTTTCTCTGCCTCTTCTCCCTCTCCCTCTTTCTTTCTCTTCTGCCTCCCTCTGTCTCTATTCCCTTTCTCTGTCTCTTCTCCTCTTCTCTGTCTCTTCTCCTCCTCTCTGTCTCTTCTTCTCTCTGTCTATTCTACTTCTCTCTGTCTCTTCTCTCTCTCTCTCTTTCTCTTCCCCCGTCTGTCGCTTTTCCCTCTCTCTGTCTCTTCTCCTTCTCTCTGTCTCTTCTCCTTCTCTCTGTCTCTTCTACTTCTCTCTTTCTCCTCTCACTCTCTCTGTCTCTTTTCCTTTTCTCTGTCTCCTCTCCCTCTCTCTGTCTCCTCTCCCTCTCTCTGTCTCTTCTCCCTCTCTCTGTCTCTTCTCCCTCTCTCTGTCTTTTCTACTTCTCTCTGTCTCCTCTCCCTCTCTCTGTCTCTTCTCCCTCTCTCTGTCTCTTCTCCCTCTCTCTGTCTCTTCTCCCTCTCTCTGTCTCATCTCCTTCTCTCTGTCTCTTCTCCCTCTCTATGTCTCTTTTCCTTCTCTCTGTCTCCTCTCACTCTCTCTGTCTCTTCTCCTTCTCTCTGTCTCCTCTCACTCTCTTTGTCTCTTCTCCTTCTCTCTGTCTCCTCTCACTCTCTTTGTCTCTTCTCCCTCTCTCTGTCTTTTCTCCTTCTCTCTGTCTCATCTCACTCTCTCTGTCTCTTCTCTCTATCTCTGTCTTTTCTCCCTCTCTCTGTCTCCTCTCACTCTCTCTGTCTCCTCTCACTCTCTCTGTCTCCTCTCACTCTCTCTGTCTCCTCTCACTCTCTCTGTCTCCTCTCACTCTCTCTGTCTCCTCTCACTCTCTCTGTCTCCTCTCACTCTCTCTGTCTCTTCTCCCTCTTTCTGTCTCTTCTCCCTCTTTCTGTCTCTTCTCCCTCTTTCTGTCTCTTCTCCCCCTCTCTGTCTCCTCTCCTTCGCTCTGTCTCTTCTACCTCTCTCTGTCTCTTCTCCCTCTCTCTAGCTCTTCTCCCTCTCTCTGTCTTTTCTCCTTCTCTCTGTCTCTTCTCCCTCTCTCTGTCTCTTCTCCCTCTCTCTGTCTCTTCTCCCTCTCTCTGTCTCTTCTCCCTCTCTCTGTCTCTTCTCCCTCTGTCTGTCTCCTCTTCTCTCTCTGTCTCTTCTCCTCTCTCTCTGCATCTTCTATTTCTCTCTGTCTGTTCTCCTTCTCTATGTCTCTTCTCACTCTTTCTTTCTCTTCTCCCTCTCTCTGTCGCTTCTCCCTCTCTCTGTCTCTTCTCGTTTTCTCTGTCTCTTCTCCCTTTCTCTGTCTCTTCTCCCTCTCTCTTTCTCTTCTCATTCTCTCGGTCTCTTCTCCTTCTCTCTATCTCTTCTCTTTTTCTCTGTCTCTTCTCCCTTTCTCTGTCTCTTCCCCTTCTGTCTGTCTCTTCCCCTTCTGTCTGTCTCTTCCCCTTCTGTCTGTCTCTTCCCCTTCTGTCTGTCTCTTCCCCTTCTGTCTGTCCCTTCTTCTTCACTCTGTCTCTTCTCCCTCTATATGTCTCTTCTACCTCTCTCTGTCTCTTCTCCTTCTCTCTGTCTCTTCTCCGTCTCACTGTCTCCTCACCTTCGCTCTGTCTCTTCTCCCTCTCTCTGGCTCTTCTCCTTCTCTCTGGCTCTTCTCCCTCTCTCTGTCTCTTCTCCCTTTCTCTGTCTTTTCTCCTTCTCTCTGTCTCTTCTCCCTCTCTCTGTCTCTTCTCCCTCTCTCTGTCTCTTCTCCCTCTCTCTGTCTCTTCTCCCTCTGTCTGTCTCCTCTTCTCTCTCTGTCTCTTCTCCTCTCTCTCTGCATCTTCTATTTCTCTCTGTCTGTTCTCCCTCTCTCTGTCTGTTCTCCCTCTCTCTGTCTGTTCTCCCTCTCTCTGTCTGTTCTCCCTCTCTCTGTCTCTTCTCCCTCTCTCTGTCTCTTCTCCCTCTCTCTGTCTCTTCTCCCTCTCTCTGTCTCTTCTCCCTCTCTCTGTCTCTTCTCCCTCTCTCTGTCTCCTTTCACTCTCTCTGTCTCCTTTCACTCTCTCTGTCTCTTCTCCTTCTCTCTGTTGCTTCTCTTCCTTCTCTCTGTCTCTTCTCACTCTCTTTGTCTCTTCTCACTCTCTTTGTCTCTTCTCACTCTCTTTGTCTCTTCTCCCTCTCTCTGTCTCTTCTTCCTCTCTCTGTCTCTTCTTCCTCTCTGTGTCTCTTCTTCCTCTCTGTGTCTCTTCTTCCACTCTCTGTCTCTTCTCCCTCTCTCTGTCTCTTCTCCTTCTATCTGTCTCTTGTACCTCTCTCTGTCTCTTCTCCTTCTCTCTGTCTCTTTCTCTCTCTCTCTTCTCCCTCACTCTGTCTCTTCTCCCTGTCTCTGACCCTTCTCCCTCTCTTTGTCTCTTCTTCCTTTCTCTGTCTCTTCTCCTTCTCCCTGACTCTTCTCCTTCTCTCTGTCTCCTCTACTTCTCTGTCTCTATTCCCTTTCTCTGCCGCTCCCCCTCTCTCTATCTCGTCTCCCTCTCCCTCTCTCTGTCTCTTCTCTCTCTGTCTGTCTCTATTCCCTTTCTCTGCCTCTTCTCCCTCTCTCTGTCTCTTCTCCCTCTCTCTGTCTCTTCTCCCTCTCTCTGTCTCTTCTCCCTCTCCCTGTCACTTCTCCCTCTCTTTTTCTTTTCTCCCTTTCTCTGTCTCTTCTCCTCTCTGTCTCTTCACCTTCTCCCTGTCTCTTCTACTTCTCCCTGTCTCGTCTCTCTCTCTTTTTTTCCCCCTCTTTGTCTCTTCCCCCTCTCTGTCTCCTCTCCTTCGCTCTGTCTCTTCTACCTCTCTCTGTCTCTTCTCCCTCTCTCTAGCTCTTCTCCCTCTCTCTGTCTTTTCTCCTTCTCTCTGTCTCTTCTCCCTCTCTCTGTCTCTTCTCCCTCTCTCTGTCTCTTCTCCCTCTCTCTGTCTCTTCTCCCTCTCTCTGTCTCTTCTCCCTCTGTCTGTCTCCTCTTCTCTCTCTGTCTCTTCTCCTCTCTCTCTGCATCTTCTATTTCTCTCTGTCTGTTCTCCTTCTCTATGTCTCTTCTCACTCTTTCTTTCTCTTCTCCCTCTCTCTGTCGCTTCTCCCTCTCTCTGTCTCTTCTCGTTTTCTCTGTCTCTTCTCCCTTTCTCTGTCTCTTCTCCCTCTCTCTTTCTCTTCTCATTCTCTCGGTCTCTTCTCCTTCTCTCTATCTCTTCTCTTTTTCTCTGTCTCTTCTCCCTTTCTCTGTCTCTTCCCCTTCTGTCTGTCTCTTCCCCTTCTGTCTGTCTCTTCCCCTTCTGTCTGTCTCTTCCCCTTCTGTCTGTCCCTTCTTCTTCACTCTGTCTCTTCTCCCTCTATATGTCTCTTCTACCTCTCTCTGTCTCTTCTCCTTCTCTCTGTCTCTTCTCCGTCTCACTGTCTCCTCACCTTCGCTCTGTCTCTTCTCCCTCTCTCTGGCTCTTCTCCTTCTCTCTGGCTCTTCTCCCTCTCTCTGTCTCTTCTCCCTTTCTCTGTCTTTTCTCCTTCTCTCTGTCTCTTCTCCCTCTCTCTGTCTCTTCTCCCTCTCTCTGTCTCTTCTCCCTCTCTCTGTCTCTTCTCCCTCTGTCTGTCTCCTCTTCTCTCTCTGTCTCTTCTCCTCTCTCTCTGCATCTTCTATTTCTCTCTGTCTGTTCTCCTTCTATCTGTCTCTTCTCCCTCTCTCTGTCTCTTCTCCCTCTCTCTGTCTCTTCTCCCTCTCTCTGTCTCTTCTCTCTCTCTCTCCTCTCACTCTCTCTGTCTCTCCTGCTCCTCTCCTTCTCTCTGTCTCTTCTCCTTCTCTCTGTCTCTTCTCCATCTCTCTGTCTCTTCTGCTCTCTCTCTGACTCTTCTACTTCTCTCTGTCTCTTCTCCCTCTCTCTGTCTCGTCTCCTTCTCTCTGTTTCCTTTCACTCTCTCTGTCTCTTCTCCTTCTCTCTGTCTCTTCTCCCTCTCTCTGTCTCTTCTCCCTCTCTCTGTCTATTCTCCCTATTTCTGTCTCCTCTTACTCTCTCTCTCTCTGTCCTATCTCCTCCTTCTCTCTGTCTCTTCTCCCTCTCTCTGTCTCTTCTCCCTCTCTCTGTCTCTTCTCCTTCTCTCTGTCTCCTCTCCCTCTCTCTGTCTCTTCTCCTTCTATTTTCTCTTCTCCCTCCCTCTGTCTCTTCTCCCTCTCTCTGCCTCTTCTCCCTCTCTCTGTCTCTTCTCCCTCTCTCTGTCTCTTCTCCCTCTCTCTGTCTCTTCTCCCTCTCTCTGTCTCTTCTCCCTCTCTCTGTCTCTTCTCCCTCTCTCTGTCTCTTCTCCCTCTCTCTGTCTCCTTTCACTCTCTCTGTCTCCTTTCACTCTCTCTGTCTCTTCTCCTCTCTGTCTTTTCTCCCTCCTCTCTGTCTCTTCTCCCTCTCTCTGTTTACTCCCACTCTCTCTTCTCCCTTTCTCTGTCTCTTCTCCCTATCTCTGTCTCTTCTCATTCTCTCAGTCTCTTCTCTTTCTCTCTGTCTCTTCTCTTTCTCTCTGTCTCTTCTCCCATTCTATGTCTCTTCCCCTTCTGTCTGTCTCTTCCCCTTCTGTCTGTCTCTTCCCCTTCTGTCTGTCTCTTCTCCTTCTGTCTGTCTCTTCTCCTTCTGTCTGTCTCTTCTTCCTCTGTCTGTCTCTTCTTCCTCTCTCTGTATCTTCTCCTTCTATCTGTCTCTTCTTCCTCTCTCTGTCTCTTCTTCCTCTCTCTGTCTCTTCTTCCTCTCTCTGTCTCTTCTTCCTCTCTCTGTCTCTTCTTCCTCTCTCTGTCTCTTCTCCCTCTCTCTGTCTCTTCTCCCTCTCTCTGTCTCTTCTCCCTCTCTCTGTCTCTTCTCCCTCTCTCTGTCTCTTCTCCCTCTCTCTGTCTCTTCTCCCTCTCTCTGTCTCTTCTCCCTCTCTCTGTCTCTTCTCCCTCTCTATCTCTTCTCCTTCTCTCTGTCTCTTCTCCCTTTCTCTGTCTCTTCTACCTATCTCTGTGTCTTCTCATTCTCTCGGTCTCTTCTCTTTCTCTCTGTCTCTTCTCCCTTTCTCTGTCTCTTCCCCTTCTGTCTGTCTCTTCCCCTTCTGTCTGTCTCTTCCCCTTCTATCTGTCTGTTCCCTTTCTGTCTGTCTCTTCTCCTTCTCTCTGTCTCTTCTCCCTCTATCTGTCTCTTCTCCCTTTCTCTGTCTCTTCTCCCTCTCTCTGTCTCTTCTCCCTCTCTCTGTCTCTTCTCCCTCTCTCTGTCTCTATTCTTTTTCTCTGCCTCTTCTCCCTCTCCCTCTTTCTCTTCTCTCTCTCTCTGTCTCTATTCCCTTTCTCTGTCTCTTCTCTTCTTCTCTATCTCTTCTTCTCTCTGTTTATTCTACTTCACTCTGTCTCTTCTCTCTCTCTCTCTTACCCCCTCTCTGTCGCTTTTCCCTCTCTCTGTCTCTTCTCCTTCTCTCTGTCTCTTCTCATTCTCTCTTTCTCCTCTCACTCTCTCTGTCTCTTTTCTTTTTCTCTGTCTCCTCTCACTCTGTGTCTCTTTTCCTTTTCTCTGTCTCCTCTCACTCTGTGTCTCTTTTCCTTTTCTCTGTCTCCTCTCACTCTCTCTGTCTCTTCTCCCTCTCTCTGTCTTGTCTCCTTCTCTCTCTCTTCTCTATCTCTGTCTCTTCTTCCTATCTCTGTCTCTTCTCCCTCTCTCTGTCTCTATTCTTTTTCTCTGCCTCTTCTCCCTCTCCCTCTTTCTTTTTCTTCTCCCTCTCTCTGTCTCTATTCCCTCTCTCTGTCTCTTCTTCTCTTTGTTTATTCTACTTCTCTCTGTCTCTTCTCTCTCTCTCTTTCTCTTCCCCCCTCTCTGTCTCTTTTCCCTCTCTCTGTCTCTTTTCCCTCTCTCTGTCTCTTCTCCTTCTCTCTGTCTCTTCTCCTTCTCTCTTTCTCCTCTCACTCTCTCTGTCTCTTTTCCTTTTCTCTGTCTCCTCTCACTCTGTGTCTCTTTTCCTATTCTCTGTCTCCTCTCACTCTGTGTCTCTTCTCCCTCTCTCTGTCTCATCTCTTTCTCTCTGTCTCATCTCTTTCTCTCTGTCTCATCTTTCTCTCTGTCTCTTCTCCCTTTCTCTGTCTCTTCTCCCTATCTCGGTTTCTTCTCATTCTCTCGGTCTCTTCTCCTTCTCTCTATCTCTTCTCTTTCTCTCTGTCTCTTCTCCCATTCTATGTCTCTTCCCCTTCTGTCTGTCTCTTCCCCTTCTGTCTGTCTCTTCCCCTTCTGTCTGTCTCTTCCCCTTCTGTCTGTCTCTTCCCCTTCTGTCTGTCTCTTCCCCTTCTGTCTGTCTCTTCCCATTCTGTCTGTCTCTTCTCCTTCTCTCTGTCTCTACTCCCTCCCTCTGTCTCTACTCCCTCTCTCTGTCTCTTCTCCCTCTCTCTGTCTCTTCTCCCTCTCTCTGTCTCTTCTCCCTCTCTCTGTCTCTTCTCCCTCTCTCTCTCTTCTCCCTCTCCCTGTCTCTATTCCCTTTCTCTGTCTCTCCTCCTCCTCTCTGTCTCTTCTTCTCTCTGTCTTTTCTACTTCTCTCTGTCTCTCTCTCTTTCTCTTCCCCCCTCTCTGTCTCTTTTCCCTCTCTCTGTCGCTTTTCCCTCTCTCTGTCTCTTCTCCTTCTCTCTGTCGCTTTTCCCTCTCTCTGTCTCTTCTCCTTCTCTCTGTCTCTTCTCCTTCTCTCTGTCTCTTCTCCTTCTCTCTTTCTCCTCTCACTCTCTCTGTCTCTTCTCCCTCTCTCTGTCTTTTCTACTTCTCTCTGTCTCCTCTCACTCTCTCTGTCTCTTCTCCCACTCTCTGTCTCTTCTCCTTCTCTCTGTCTCTTCTCCTTCTCTCTGTCTTCTCTCACTCTCTGTCTCTTCTCACTCTCTCTGTTTCTACTCATTCTCTCTGTCTCCTCTCACTCTCTCTGTCCCTTCTCCCTCTCTCTGTCTTTTCTCCTCTCTGTCTTCTCTCACTCTCTCTGTCTCTTCTCTCTCTCTGTCTCTTCTCCCTATCTCTGTCTTTCCTCCCTCTCTCTGTCTCCTCTCACTCTCTCTGTCTCCTCTCACTCTCTCTGTCTCTTCTCCATCTCTGTCTCTTCTCCCTCTCTCTGTCTTTTCTCCTTATCTCTGTCTCTTCTCTTCCCCTATGTTTCTTCTCCCTCTCTTTGTCTCCTTTCACTCTCTCTGTCTCTTCTTCTCTTTGTCTTTTCTCCTTCTCTCTATCTCTTCTCCTTCTTCTCTCTGTTGCTTCTCTTCCTTCTCTGTCTCTTCTCACTCTCTCTGTCTCTTCTCTCTCTCTGTCTCTTCTTTCTCTCTCTGTCTCTTCTCCCTCTCTCTGTCTCTTCTCCCTCTCTCTGTCTTTTCTCCTTCTCTCTGTCTCTTGTCCCTCTCTCTGTTTCTTCTCCTTCTCTCTGTCTTTTTCTCTCACTCTTCTCCCCCACTCTGTCTCTTCTCCCTGTATCTGACTCTTCTCCCTCTCTTTGTCTCTTCTTCCTTTCTCTGTCTCTTCTCCTTCTCCCTGACTCTTCTCCTTCTCTCTTTCTCCTCTACTTCTCTGTCTCTATATCCTTTCTCTGCCGCTCCCCCCTCTCTCTATCTCTTCTCCCTCTCCCTCTCTCTGTCTCTTCTCCTTCTCTCTGTCTGTTCTCCTCTGTCTCTTCTCCTCTCTCTCTCTGTCTGTTCTCCCTCTCTCTGTCTTTTCTCCTTCTCTCTGTCTCTTCTCCTCTGTCTCTTCTCCTCCCTCTCTCTGTCTGTTCTCCTTCTGTCTGTCTCTTCTCCTTCTCTCTGTCTCTTCTCCCTCTTTCTGTCTCTTCTCCCTCTTTCTGTCTCTTCTCCCTCTCCCTCTCTCTGTCTCTGCTCCTTCTCTCTGTCTCTTCTCCCTCTCTCTGTCTCCTCTCCTTCGCCCTGTTTCTTCTCCCTCTCTCTGGCTCTTCTCCCTCTCTCTGGCTCTTCTCCCTCTCTCTGGCTCTTCTCCCTCTCTCTGGCTCTTCTCCCTCTCTCTGGCTCTTCTCCCTCTCTCTGGCTCTTCTCCCTCTCTCTGGCTCTTCTCCCTCTCTCTGGCTCTTCTCCCTCTCTCTGGCTCTTCTCCCTCTCTCTGTCTCTTCTCCTTCTCTCTGTCTCTTCCCCCTCGCTCTGGCTCTTCTCCCTCGCTCTGGCTCTTCTCCCTCGCTCTGGCTCTTCTCCCTCGCTCTGGCTCTTCTCCCTCTCTCTGGCTCTTCTCCCTCTCTCTGGCTCTTCTCCCTCTCTCTGGCTCTTCTCCTTTTCTCTGTCTCTTCCCCTTCTGTCTTTCTCCCTTCTGTCTGTCTCTTCCCCTTCTGTCTGCCTTTTCTCCTTCTCCCTGTCTCTTCTCCCTCTATATGTCTCTTCTCCCTCTCTCTATCTCCTCTCCCGCTCTCTGTCTCTTCTCCCGCTCTCTGTCTCTTCTCCCTCTCTCTGTCTCTTCTCCCTCTCTCTGTCTCTTCTCCCTCGCTCTGTCTCTTCTCCCTCGCTCTGTCTCTTCTCCCTCGCTCTGTCTCTTCTCCCTCTCTCTGTCTCTTCTCCCTCTCTCTGTCTCTTCTCCCTCTCTCTGTCTCTTCTCCTCCCTCTCTCTGTCTGTTCTCCTTCTGTCTGTCTCTTCTCCTTCTCTCTGTCTCTTCTCCCTGTCTCTTCTCCTTCTTTCTGTCTCTTCTGCCTCTCTGTCTCTTTTCCCTCTCTCTGTCTCCTCTCCCTCTCTCTGTCTATTCTCCTTCTCTCTGTCTCTTCTCCTTCTCCCTGACTCTTCTCCTTCTCTCTTTCTCCTCTACTTCTCTGTCTCTATATCCTTTCTCTGCCGCTCCCCCCTCTCTCTATCTCTTCTCCCTCTCCCTCTCTCTGTCTCTTCTCCTTCTCTCTGTCTCTTCTCCTCTGTCTCTTCTCCTCCCTCTCTCTGTCTGTTCTCCCTCTCTCTGTCTCTTCTCCTTTTCTCTGTCTCTTCTCCTCTGTCTCTTCTCCTCCCTCTCTCTGTCTGTTCTCCTTCTGTCTGTCTGTTCTCCTTCTGTCTGTCTCTTCTCCTTCTCTCTGTCTCTTCTCCCTGTCTCTTCTCCTTCTTTCTGTCTCTTCTGCCTCTCTGTCTCTTTTCCCTCTCTCTGTCTATTCTCCTTCTCTCTGTCTCTTCTCCTTCTCCCTGACTCTTCTCCTTCTCTCTTTCTCCTCTACTTCTCTGTCTCTATATCCTTTCTCTGCCGCTCCCCCCTCTCTCTATCTCTTCTCCCTCTCCCTCTCTCTGTCTCTTCTCCTTCTCTCTGTCTCTTCTCCTTCTCTCTGTCTCTTCTCCTCTGTCTCTTCTCCTCCCTCTCTCTGTCTGTTCTCCCTCTCTCTTTCTCTTCTCATTCTCTCGGTCTCTTCTCCTTCTCTCTATCTCTTCTCTTTCTCTCTGTCTCTTCTCCCATTCTATGTCAATTCCCCTTCTGTCTGTATCTTCCCCTTCTGTCTGTCTGTCTCTTCCCCTTCTGTCTGTCTC
Organism: Eleutherodactylus coqui; assembly: GCF_035609145.1. NCBI lineage: Eukaryota > Metazoa > Chordata > Amphibia > Anura > Eleutherodactylidae > Eleutherodactylus > Eleutherodactylus coqui. The sequence continues at coordinate 27,849 of NW_027102089.1, forward strand.
TTCTCCTTATCTCTGTCTCTTCTCCCTTTATCTGTCTCTTCTCCCTCTCTCTGTCTCTTCTCCCTCTCTCTGTCTCTATTCTTTTTCTCTGCCTCTTCTCCCTCTCCCTCTTTCTTTCTCTTCTCCCTCTCTCTGTCTCTATTCCCTTTCTCTGTCTCTTCTCCTCCTCTCTGTCTATTCTGCTTCTCTCTGTCTTTTCTCTCTCTCTCTCTCTTTCTCTTCCTCCCTCTCTGTCGCTTTTCCCTCTCTCTGTCTCTTCTCCTTCTCTCTGTCTCCTCTCACTCTCTGTGTCTCTTCTCCCTCTCTCTGTCTCTTCTCCTTCTCTCTGTCTCTTCTCCTTCTCTCTGTCTCTTCTCCTTCTCTCTGTCTCCTCTCACTCTCTGTGTCTCTTCTCCCTCTCTCTGTCTCATCTCCTTCTCTCTGTCTCTTCTCCCTCTCTATGTCTCTCCTCTTTCTCTCTGTCTCCTCTTACTCTCTGTCTCTTCTCCCTCTCTCTGTCTTTTCTCCTTCTCTCTGTCTCCTCTCACTCTCTCTGTCTCTTCTCTCTCTCTCTTCTCCCTATCTCTGTCTCTTCTCCCTATCTCTGTCTCTTCTCCCTATCTCTGTCTCTTCTCCCTCTCTCTGTCTCTTCTCCCTCTCTCTGTCTCTTCTCCCTCTCTCTGTCTCTTCTCCTTCTCTCTGTCTTTTCTCCCTCTTTCTGTCTCTTCTCCCTCTTTCTGTCTGTTCTCCCTCTCTCTGTCTCCCCTCACTCTCTGACTCTTCTTCTCTCTGTCTATTCTACTTCTCTCTGTCTCTTCTCCCTCTCTCTGTCTCCTCTGCCTCTCTCTGTCTCTTCTCCCTCTCTCTGTCTCATCTCCTTCTCTCTGTCTCTTCTCCCTCTCTCTGTCTCTTCTCCCTCTTTCTGTCTCTTCTGCCTCTCTCTGTCTCTTCTCCCTCTCTCTGTCTCATCTCCTTCTCTCTGTCTCCTCTACCTCTCTCTGTCTCTTCTCCCTCTTTCTGTCTGTTCTCCCTCTCTCTGTCTCCCCTCACTCTCTGTCTCTTCTCCTTCTCTCTGTCTTTTCTCCCTCTCTCTGTCTACTCCCACTCTCTTTGTCTCTTCTCCTTTTCTCTGTCTCTTCTCCCTTTCTCTGTCTCTTCTCCCTATCTCTCTCTCTTCTCATTCTCTCGGTCTCTTCTCCTTCTCTCTATCTCTTCTCTTTCTCTCTCTTCTCCCATTCTATTTCTCCTCCCCTTCGGTCTGTCTCTTCTCCCTCTCTCTGTCTCTCTTCTCTCTCTCTGTCTCTATTCTTTTTGTCTGCCTCTTCTCCCTCTCCCTCTTTATTTCTTTTCTGCCTCCCTCTGTCTCTATTCCCTTTCTCTGTCTTTTCTTCTCCTCTCTGTCTCTTCTTCTCTCTGTCTATTCTGCTTCTCTCTGTCTTTTCTCTCTCTCTCTCTCTTTCTCTTCCTCCCTCTCTGTCACTTTTCCCTTTCTCTGTCTCTTCTCCTTCTCTCTGTCTCCTCTCACTCTCTGTGTCTTTTCTCCTTCTCTCTGTCTCCTCTCACTCTCTCTGTCTCTTCTCTCTCTCTGTCTCTTCTCTCTCTCTCTGTCTCTTCTCCCTCTCTCTGTCTCTTCTCCCTCTCTCTGTCTCTTCTCCCTCTCTCTGTCTCTTCTCCCTCTCTCTGGCTCTTCTTCCTCTCTCTGGCTCTTCTCCCTTTCTCTGTCTTTTCTCCTTCTCTCTGTCTCTTCTCCCTGTCTCTTCTCCTTCTTTCTGTCTCTTCTCCCTCTCTGTCTCCTCTCACTCTCTCTGTCTCTTCTCCCTCTCTGTGTCTCTTTTCCCTCTCTCTCTCCTTCTTTCTGTCTCCTCTTACTCTCTGTCTCCTCTCACTCTCTCTGTCTCTTCTCTCTCTCTCTTCTCCCTATCTCTGTCTCTTCTCCCTCTCTCTGTCTCTTCTCCCTCTTTCTGTCTCTTCTCCCTCTTTCTGTCTCCCCTCACTCTCTGTCTCTACTCCTTCTCTCTGTCTCTACTCCTTCTCTCTGTCTCTTCTCCTTCTCTCTGTCTTTTCTCCCTCTTTCTGTCTCTTCTCCCTCTTTCTGTCTGTTCTCCCTCTCTCTGTCTCCCCTCACTCTCTGACTCTTCTTCTCTCTGTCTATTCTACTTCTCTCTGTCTCCTCTCACTCTCTCTGTTTCTTCTCCCTCTCTCTGTCTCTTCTCCCTCTCTCTGTCTCTTCTACCTCTCTCTGTCTCTTCTCCTTCTCTCTGTCTCTTCTCCCTCTTTCTGTCTGTTCTCCCTCTCTGTCTCCCCTCACTCTCTGTCTCTTCTCCTTCTCTCTGTCTTTTCTCCCTCCTCTCTGTCTCGTCTCCCTCTCTCTGTCTACTCCCACTCTCTTTGTCTCTTCTCCTTTTCTCTGTCTCTTCTCCCTTTCTCTGTCTCTTCTCCCTATCTCTCTCTCTTCTCATTCTCTCGGTCTCTTCTCCTTCTCTCTATCTCTTCTCTTTCTCTCTCTTCTCCCGTTCTATTTCTCCTCCCCTTCTGTCTGTCTCTTCCCCTTCTGTCTGTCTCTTCTCCTTCTCTCTGTCTCTTCTCCCTCTCTCTGTCTCTTCTCCCTCTCTCTGGCTCTTCTTCCTCTCTCTGGCTCTTCTCCCTTTCTCTGTCTTTTCTCCTTCTCTCTGTCTCTTCTCCCTGTCTCTTCTCCTTCTTTCTGTCTCTTCTCCCTCTCTGTCTCCTCTCACTCTCTCTGTCTCTTCTCCCTCTCTGTGTCTCTTTTCCCTCTCTCTGTCTCCTCTCCTTCTCTCTGGCTCTTCTCCTTCTCTCTGGCTCTTCTCCGTCTCTCTGTCTCTTCTCCCTCTCTCTGTCTCTTCTCCCTCTCTCTGTCTCCTCTCCCTCTCTCTGTCTCCTCTCCCTCTCTCTGTCTCCTCTCCCTCTCTCTGTCTCCTCTCCCTCTCTCTGTCTCCTCTCCCTCTCTCTGTCTCCTCTCCCTCTCTCTGTCTCTTCTCCCTCTCTCTGTCTCTCCTGCTCCTCTCACTCTCTCGTCTCCTCTTTCTTTTCTCCCTCCTCTCTGTCTCTTCTCCATCACTCTGTCTCTTCTCCTCTCTCTCTGACTCTTCTCTTTCTCTCTGTCTCTTCTCCCTTTCTCTGTCTCTTCCCCTTCTGTCTGTCTCTTCCCCTTCTGTCTGTCTCTTCCCCTTCTGTCTGTCTCTTCCCCTTCTGTCTGTCTCTTCCCCTTCTGTCTGTCTCTTCGCCTTCTGTCTGTCCCTTCTTCTTCGCTCTGTCTCTTCTCCCTCTATATGTCTCTTCTACCTCTCTCTGTCTCTTCTCCTTCTCTCTGTCTCTTCTCCCTCTCTCTGTCTCTTCTCCCTCGCTCTGTCTCTTCTCCCTCGCTCTGTCTCTTCTCCCTCGCTCTGTCTCTTCTCCCTCGCTCTGTCTCTTCTCCCTCGCTCTGTCTCTTCTCCCTCTCTCTGTCTCTTCTCCCTCTCTCTGTCTCTTCTCCTTCTCTCTGTCTCTTCTCCTTCTCTCTGTCTCTTCTCCTTCTCTCTGTCTCTTCTCCTTCTTTCTGTCTCTTCTCCCTCTCTGTCTCCTCTCACTCTCTCTGTCTCTTTTCCCTCTCTCTGTCTATTCTCCTTCTTTCTGTCTCTTCTCCTCTCTGTCTCTTCTCCTTCTGTCTGTATCCTCTTCTGTCCCTGTCTCTTCTCCTCTCTCTCTGCATCTTCTATTTCTCTCTGTCTGTTCTCCGTCTCTCTGTCTCCTCTCCTTCTCTCTGGCTCTTCTCCTTCTCTCTGGCTCTTCTCCCTCTCTCTCTCCTCTCACTCTCTCTGTCTTTTCTCCATCTCTCTGTCTCTTCTCCCTCTCTCTGTCTCTTCTCCCTCCCTCTGTCTCTTCTCCCTCTCTCTCTCTCTCCTCTCCCTCTCCCTGTCTCCTCTCCCTCTTCCTGTCTCTTCTCCCTCTCTCTGTCTCTCCTGCTCCTTTCAGTTTCTCTGTCTCTTCTCCTTCTCTCTGTCTCTTCTCCTTCTCTCTGTCTCTTCTCCTTCTCTCTGTCTCTTCTCCATCTCTCTGTCTCTTCTCCTCTCTCTCTGACTCTTCTTCTTCTCTCGATCTCTTCTCCCTCTCTCTGTCTCTTCTCCTTCTCTCTGTTTCCTTTCACTCTCTCTGTCTCTTCTCTTCTCTCTGTCTCGTCTACTTCTCTCTGTCTCTTCTCCCTCTCTCTGTCTATTCTCCCTCTTTCTGTCTCCTCTTACTCTCTCTCTCTGTCCTGTCTCCTCCTTCTCTCTGTCACTCCTCCTTCTATCTGTCTCTACTCCCACTCTCTGTCTCTTCTCCTTCTCTCTGTCTCCTCTCCCTCTCTCTGTCTCTTCTCCTTCTATCTGTCTCTTCTCCCTCTCTCTGTCTCTTCTCCCTCTCTCTGTCTCTTCTCCCTCTCTCTGTCTCTTCTCCCTCTCTCTGTCTCTTCTCCCTCTCTCTGTCTCTTCTCCCTCTCTCTGTCTCTTCTCCCTCTCTCTGTCTCTTCTCCCTCTCTCTGTCTCTTCTCCCTCTCTCTGTCTCTTCTCCCTCTCTCTGTCTCTTCTCCCTCTCTCTGTCTCTTCTCCCTCTCTCTGTCTCTTCTCCCTCTCTCTGTCTCTTCTCCCTCTCTCTGTCTCTTCTCCCTCTCTCTGTCTCTTCTCCCTCTCTCTGTCTCTTCTCCCTCTCTCTGTCTCTTCTCCCTCTCTCTGTCTCTTCTCCCTCTTTCTGTCTCTTCTCCCTCTTTCTGTCTCTTCTCCCTCTTTCTGTCTCCCCTCACTCTCTGTCTCTTGTCCTTCTCTCTGTCTCTTGTCCTTCTCTGTCTTTTCTCCCTCCTCTCTGTCTCTTCTCCTTCTCTGTCTCTTCTCCTTCTCTGTCTCTTCTCCCTTTCTCTGTCTCTTCTCCCTATCTCTGTCTCTTCTCATTATCTCGATCTCTTCTCCTTCTCTCTATCTCTTCTCTTTCTCTCTGTCTCTTCTCCCATTCTATGTCTCTTCCCCTTCTGTCTGTCTCTTCCCCTTCTGTCTGTCTCTTCCCCTTCTGTCTGTCTCTTCCCCTTCTGTCTGTCTCTTCTCCCTCTATCTGTCTCTTCTCCCTCTCTCTGTCTCTTCTCCCTCTCTCTGTCTCTATTCTTTTTCTCTGCCTCTTCTCCCTCTCCCTCTTTCTTTCTCTTCTCCCTCTCTCTGTCTCTATTCCCTTTCTCTGTCTCTTCTCCTCCTCTCTGTCTATTCTACTTCTCTCTGTCTCTTCTCTCTCTCTCTCTTTCTCTTCCCCCCTCTCTGTCGCTTTTCCCTCTCTCTGTCGCTTTTCCCTCTCTCTGTCGCTTTTCCCTCTCTCTGTCTCTTCTCCTTCTCTCTGTCTCCTCTCACTCTCTGTGTCTCTTCTCCCTCTCTGTCTCTTCTCCTTCTCTCTGTCTCCTCTCACTCTCTGTGTCTATTCTCCCTCTTTGTCTTTTCTACTTCTCTCTGTCTCCTCTTACTCTCTCTCTCTCTTCTCCCTCTCTCTCTTCTCCCTCTCTCTGTCTCTTCTCCCTCTCTCTGTCTCTTCTCCCTCTCTCTGTCTCATCTCCTTCTCTCTGTCTCTTCTCCCTCTCTCTGTCTCTTCTCCTTCTCTCTGTCTCCTCTCACTCTCTCTGTCTCTTCTCTCTCTGTCTCTTCCGCCTCTCTCTGTCTCCCCTCACTCTCTGTCTCTTCTCCTTCTCTCTGTCTTTTCTCCCTCCTCTGTCTCTTCTCCCTCTCTCTGTCTACTTCCACTCTCTCTGTCTCTTCTCCCTTTCTCTGTCTCTTCTCCTTTTCTCTGTCTCTTCTCCCTAACTCTGTCTCTTCTCATTCTCTCGGTCTCTTCTCCTTCTCTCTATCTCTTCTCTTTCTCTCTGTCTCTTCTCACATTCTATGTCTCTTCCCCTTCTGTCTGTCTCTTCCCCTTCTGTCTGTCTCTTCCCCCTTCTGTCTGTCTCTTCCCCTTCTGTCTGTCTCTTCCCCTTCTATCTGTCTCTTCCCCTTCTGTCTGTCTCTTCCCCTACTGTCTGTCTCTTCTACCTCTCTCTGTCTCTTCTCCTTCTCTCTGTCTCTTCTCCCTCTTCCTGTCTGTTCTCCCTCTCTCTGTCTCCCCTCACTCTCTGTCTCTTCTCCTTCTCTCTGTCTTTTCTCCCTCCTCTCTGTCTCTTCTCCCTCTCTCTGTCTACTCCCACTCTCTTTGTCTCTTCTCCTTTTCTCTGTCTCTTCTCCCTGTCTCTCTCTCTTCTCATTCTCTCGGTCTCTTCTCCTTTTTTCTATCTCTTCTCTTTCTCTCTCTCTTCTCCCATTCTATGTCTCCTCCCCTTCTGTCTGTCTCTTGCCCTTCTGTCTGTCTCTTGCCCTTCTGTCTGTCTCTTGCCCTTCTGTCTGTCTCTTGCCCTTCTGTCTGTCTCTTGCCCTTCTGTCTGTCTCTTCTCCTTCTCTGTCTCTTCTCCCTCTCTCTGTCTCTTCTCCCTCTCTCTGTCTCTTCTCCCTCTCTCTGTCTCTATTCTTTTTCTCTGCCTCTTCTCCCTCTCCCTCTTTCTTTCTCTTCTGCCTCCCTCTGTCTCTATTCCCTTTCTCTGTACTTCTCCTCCTCTCTGTCTCTTCTTCTCTCTGTCTATTCTACTTCTCTCTGTCTCTTCTCTCTCTCTTTCTCTTCCCCCCTCTCTGTCGCTTTTCCCTCTCTGTCTCTTCTCATTCTCTCGGTCTCTTCTCCTTCTCTCTATCTCTTCTCTTTCTCTCTGTCTCTTCTACCATTCTATGTCTCTTCCCCTTCTGTCTGTCTCTTCTTCTTCTGTCTGTCTCTTCTTCTTCTGTCTGTCTCTTCTTCTTCTGTCTGTCTCTTCTTCTTCTGTCTGTCTCTTCTTCTTCTGTCTGTCTCTTCCCCTTCTGTCTGTCTCTTCCCCTTCTGTCTGTCTCTTCCCCTTCTGTCTGTCTCTTCCCCTTCTGTCTGTCTCTTCTCCCTCTAGCTGTCTCTTCTCCCTCTCTCTGTCTCTTCTCCCTCTCTCTGTCTCTTCTCCCTCTCTCTGTCTCTTCTCCCTCTCTCTGTCTCTATTCTTTTTCTCTGCCTCTTCTCCCTCTCCCTCTTTTTCTCTTCTCCCTCTCTCTGTCTCTATTCCCTTTCTCTGTCTCTATTCCCTTTCTCTGTCTCTTCTTCTCTCTGTCTATTCTACTTCTCTCCGTCTCTTCTCTCTCTCTCTCTGTTTCTCTAACCCCCTCTCTGTCGCTTTTCCCTCTCTCTGTGTCTTCTCCTTCTCTCTGTCTCTTCTCTTCCCCTATGTTTCTTCTCCCTCTCTCTCCTTTACTCTTTCTGTCTCTTCTTCTTCTCTTTGTCTTTTCTCCTTCTCTCTATCTCTTCTCCTCCTTCTCTCTGTCGCTTCTCTTCCTTCTCTTTGTCTTTTCTCCTTCTCTCTATCTCTTCTCCTCCTTCTCTCTGTCGCTTCTCTTCCTTCTCTCTGTCGCTTCTCTTCCTTCTCTCTGTCTCTTCTCACTCTCTCTGTCTCTTCTCTCTCTCTGTCTCTTCTTCCTCTCTCTGTCTCTTCTCCCTCTCTCTGTCTTTTTCTCTCTCTCTCTTCTCCCTCATTCTGTCTCTTCTCCCTGTCTCTGACCCTTCTCCCTCTCTTTGTCTCTTCTTCCTTTCTCTGTCTCTTCTCCTTCTCCCTGACTCTTCTCCTTCTCTCTTTCTCCTCTACTTCTCTGTCTCTATATCCTTTCTCTGCCGCTCCCCCCTCTCCCTCTCTCTGTCTCTTCTTCTTCTCTCTGTCTCTTCTCCCCTGTCTCTTCTCCCCCTCTTTCTGTCTCTTCTCCTCCCTCTCTCTGTCTGTTCTCCTTCTGTCTGTCTGTTCTCCTTCTGTCTGTCTGTTCTCCTTCTCTGTCTGTTCTCCTTCTGTCTGTCTCTTCTCCCTCTCTCTGTCTCTTCTCCCTCTCTCTGTCTCTTCTCCCTCTCTCTGTCTCTTCTCCCTCTCTCTGTCTCTTCTCCCTCTCTCTGTCTCTTCTCCCTCTCTCTGTCTCTTCTCCCTCTCTCTCTGTCTCTGCTCCTTCTCTCTGTCTCTTCTCTCTCTCTGCCTCCTCTCCTTCGCTCTGTCTCTTCTCCCTCTCTCTGTCTCTTCTCCCTCTCTCTGTCTCTTCTCCCTCTCTCTGTCACTTCTCCTTTTCTCTGTCTCTTCTCCTTTTCTCTGTCTCTTCTCCCTCTCTCTATTTCTCTTCTCATTCTCTCGGTCTCTTCCCCTTCTGTCTGTCTCTTCTCCCTCTCTCTGTCTCTTCTTCTCTCTGTCTCTTCTCCCTCTCACTGTCTCCTCTACTTCGCTCTTTCTTTTCTCCCTCTCTCTGTCTCTTCTCCTCTCTCTCTGCATCTTCTATTTCTCTCTGTCTGTTCTCCCTCTCTCTGTCCCCTCTGCTTCTCTCTGTCTTTTCTACTTCTCTCTGTCTCCTCTTACTCTCTCTGTCTCTTCTCCCTCTCTCTGTCTCATCTCCTTCTCTCTGTCTCTTCTCCCTCTTTCTGTCTGTTCTCCTTCTCTCTGTCTCCCCTCACTCTCTGTCTCTACTTCTCTCTGTCTATTCTACTTCTCTCTGTCTCCTCTCACTCTCTCTGTTTCTTCTCCCTCTCTCTGTCTCATCTCCTTCTCTCTGTCTCTTCTACCTCTCTCTGTCTCTTCTCCTTCTCTCTGTCTCTTCTCCCTCTTTCTGTCTGTTCTCCCTCTCTCTGTCTCCCCTCACTCTCTGTCTCTTCTCCTTCTCTCTATCTTTTCTCCCTCCTCTCTGTCTCTTCTCCCTCTCTCTGCCTACTCCCACTCTCTTTGTCTCTTCTCCTTTTCTCTCTCTCTTCTCCTTCTCTCTATCTCTTCTCTTTCTCTCTCTCTTCTCCCATTCTATGTCTCCTCCCCTTCTGTCTGTCTCTTCCCCTTCTGTCTGTCTCTTCCCCTTCTGTCTGTCTCTTCCCCTTCTGTCTGTCTCTTCCCCTTCTGTCTGTCTCTTGCCCTTCTGTCTGTCTCTTGCCCTTCTGTCTGTCTCTTGCCCTTCTGTTTGTCTCTTCCCCTTCTGTCTGTCTCTTCTCCTTCTTTCTGTCTCTTCTCCCTCTCTCTGTCGCTTCTCCCTCTCTCTGTCTCTTTTCTTTTTCTCTGCCTCTTCTCCCTCTCCCTCTTTCTTTCTCTTCTGCCTCCCTCTGTCTCTATTCCCTTTCTCTGTCTCTTCTTCTCTCTGTCTATTCTACTTCTCTCTGTCTCTTCTCTCTCTTTCTTTTCCCCCCTCTCTGTCGCTTTTCCCTCTCTGTCTCTTCTCCTTCTCTCTGTCTTTTCTCCTTCTCTCTGTCTCTTCTCCTTCTCTCTTTTTCCTCTCACTCTCTCTGTCTCTTTTCCTTTTCCTGTCTCCTCTCACTCTCTGTGTCTCTTCTCCCTCTCCCTGTCTTTTCTTCTTCTCTCTCTCCTCTCACTCTCTCTGTCTCTTCTCCCTCTCTCTGTCTTTTCTCTTTCTCTCTGTCTCCTCTCACTCTCTCTGTCTCTTCTCACTCTCTCTGTCTCTTCTCCCTCTCTCTGTCTCTTCTCCTTCTCTCTTTCTCTTCTCACTCTCTCTGTCTCTTTTCCTTTTCTCTGTCTCCTCTCACTCTCTGTGTCTCTTCTCCCTCTCTCTCTTTTCTTCTTCTCTCTGTCTCCTCTCCCTCTCTCTGTCTCATCTCCTTCTCTCTGTCTCCTCTCCCTCTCTCTGTCTCATCTCCTTCTCTCTGTCTCTTCTCCCTCTCTATGTCTCTTCTCCTTCTCTGTGTCTCCTCTCACTCTCTCTGTCTCTTCTCCTTCTCTCTGTCTCCTCTCACTTTCTTTGTCTCTTCTCCCTCTCTCTGTCTTTTCTCCTTCTCTCTGTCTCCTCTCACTCTCTCTGTCTCTTCTCTCTCTGTATATTCTCCCTATCTCTGTCTTTTCTCCCTCTCTCTGTCTCCTCTCACTCTCTCTGTCTTTTCTCCTTATCTCTGTCTCTTCTCTTCCCCTATGTTTCTTCTCCCTCTCTCTGTCTCCTTTCACTCTCTCTGTCTCTTCTTCTCTTTGTCTTTTCTCCTTCTCTCTATCTCTTCTTCTCCTTCTCTCTGTGTCTTCTCTTCCTTCTCAATGTCTCTTCTCACTCTCTCTGTCTCTTCTTTCTCTCTCTGTCTCTTCTTCCTCTCTCTGTCTCTTCTCCTTTTCTCTGTCTTCTCTCACTATCTCTGTCTCTCCTCCTCTCTGTCTCTTCTCCCTCTTTCTGTCTCTTCTCCCTCTCTCTGTCTCCCCTCACTCTCTGTCTCTTCTCCCTCTCTCTGTCTCCCCTCACTCTCTGTCTCTTCTCCTTCTCTCTGTCTGTTCTCCCTCCTCTCTGTTTCTTCTCCCTCTCTCTGTCTACTCCCACTCTCTCTGTCTCTTCTCCCTTTCTCTGTCTCTTCTCCCTATCTCGGTCTCTTCTCCCTATCTCGGTCTCTTCTCCCTATCTCGGTCTCTTCTCATTCTCTCGGTCTCTTCTCTTTCTCTCTGTCTCTTCTACCATTCTATGTCTCTTCCCCTTCTGTCTGTCTCTTCTTCTTCTGTCTGTCTCTTCTTCTTCTGTCTGTCTCTTCTTCTTCTGTCTGTCTCTTCCCCTTCTGTCTGTCTCTTCCCCTTCTGTCTGTCTCTTCTCCCTCTATCTGTCTCTTCTCCCTCTCTCTGTCTCTTCTCCCTCTCTCTGTCTCTATTCTTTTTCTCTGCCTCTTCTCCCTCTCCCTCTTTCTTTCTCTTCTCCCTCTCTCTGTCTCTATTCCCTTTCTCTGTCTCTTCTTCTCTCTGTCTATTCTACTTCTCTCCGTCTCTTCTCTCTCTCTCTCTCTTTCTCTAACCCCCTCTCTGTCGCTTTTCCCTCTCTCTGTGTCTTCTCCTTCTCTCTGTCTCTTCTCTTCCCCTATGTTTCTTCTCCCTCTCTCTCCTTTCACTCTCTCTGTCTCTTCTTCTTCTCTTTGTCTTTTCTCCTTCTCTCTATCTCTTCTCCTCCTTCTCTCTGTCGCTTCTCTTCCTTCTCTCTGTCTCTTCTCACTCTCTCTGTCTCTTCTTCCTCTCTCTGTCTCTTCTCCCTCTCTCTGTCTTTTCTCCTTCTCTCTGTCTTTTGTCCCTCTCTCTGTTTCTTCTCCTTCTCTCTGTCTTTTTCTCTCTCTCTCTTCTCCCTCACTCTGTCTCTTCTCCCTGTCTCTGACTCTTCTCCCTCTCTTTGTCTCTTCTTCCTTTCTCTGTCTCTTCTCCTTCTCTCTTTCTCCTCTACTTCTCTGTCTCTATATCCTTTCTCTGCCGCTCCCCCTCTCTCTCTCTCTTCTCCCTCTCCCCCTCTCTGTCTCTTCTCCTTCTCTCTGTCTCTTCTCCCCCTCTTTCTGTCTCTTCTGCTCCCTCTCTCTGTCTCTTCTCCTTCTGTCTGTCTCTGCTCCTTCTCTCTGTCTCTTCTCCCTCTCTCTGCCTCCTCTCCTTCGCTCTGTTTCTTTTCCATCTCTCTGTCTCCTCTCCTTCGCTTTGTCTCTTCTCCCTCTCTCTGGCTCTTCTCCCTCTCTCTGGCTCTTCTCCCTCTCTCTGGCTCTTCTGCCTCTCTCTGGCTCTTCTGCCTCTCTCTGGCTCTTCTCCCTCTCTCTGGCTCTTCTCCCTCTCTCTGTCTTTTCTCCTTCTCTATGTCTCTTCTGACTCTTTCTGTCTCTTCTCCCTTTCTCTGTCACTTCTACCTCTCTCTGTCTCTTCTCCTTTTCTCTGTCTCTTCTCCCTTTCTCTGTCTCTTCTCCCTCTCTCTGTCTCTTCTCATTCTCTCGGTCTCTTCCTGTTCTGTCTGTCTCTTCCCCTTCTGTCTGTCTCTTCCCCTTCTGTCTGTCTCTTCTCCCTCTCTCTGTCTCTTCTTCTCTCTGTCTCTTCTCCCTCTCACTGTCTCCTCTCCTTCGCTCTTTCTTTTCTCCCTCTCTCTGTCTCTTCTCCTCTCTCTCTGCATCTTCTATTTCTCTCTGTCTGTTCTCCGTCTCTCTGTCTCCTCTCCTTCTCTCTGGCTCTTCTCCTTCTCTCTGTCTCTTCTCCCTCTCTCTCTCCTCTCACTCTCTCTGTCTTTTCTCCATCTCTCTGTCTCCTCTCCCTCTCTCTGTCTCCTCTCCCTCTCTCTGTCCCCTCTCCCTCTCCCTGTCTCTTCTCCCTCTCCCTGTTTCCTCTCCCTCTTTCTGTCTCTTCTCCTTCTCTGTCTCTTTCTCTCTCTCTCTCTTCTTCCTCACTCTGTCTCTTCTCCCTGTCTCTGACTCTTCTCCCTCTCTTTGTCTCTTCTTCCTTTCTCTGTCTCTTCTCCTTCTCCCTGACTCTTTTCCTTCTCTCTGTCTCCTCTACTTCTCTGTCTCTATTCCCTTTCTCTTCCGCTAACCCCTCTCTCTATCTCTTCTCCCTCTCCCTCTCTCTGTCTCCTCTCCCTCTCTCTCTCTACTCCCACTCTCTCTCTCTCTTCTCCCTGTCTCTGCCTCTTCTCCCTCTCTCTGTCTCTTCTCCCTCTCCCTGTCACTTCTCCCTCTCTTTTTCTCTTCTCCCTTTCTCTGTCTCTTCTCCTGCTCTCTGTCTCTTCTCCTTCTCTCTGTCTCTTCTACTTCTCCCTATGTCTTCTCTCTCTCTCTTTTTCTTCCCCCTCTTCGTCTCTTCCCCCTCTCTGTCTCCTCTCCTTCGCTTTGTCTCTTCTCCCTCGCTCTGTCTCTTCTCCCTGTCTCTGGCTCTTCTCCCTTTCTCTGTCTTTTCTCCTTCTCTCTGTCTTTTCTCCTTCTCTCTGTCTCTTCTCCTTCTTTCTGTCTCTTCTCCTTCTTTCTGTCTCTTCTCCCTCTCTGTCTCCTCTCACTTTCTCAGTCTCTTCTCCCTCTGTCTCTTTTCCCTCTCTCTGTCTCCTCTCCCTCTCTCTGTCTCCTCTCCTTCTCTCTAGCTCTTCTCCTTCTCTCTGTCTCTTCTCCCTCTCTCTCTCCTCTCACTCTCTCTGTCTTTTCTCCATCTCTGTCTCCTCTCCCTCTCCCTGTCTCTTATCCCTCTTCCTGTCTCTTCTCCCTCTCTCTGTCTCTCCTGCTCCTCTCACTTTCTCTGTCTCTTCTCCTTCTCTCTGTCTCTTCTCCATCTCTCTGTCTCTTCTCCTCTCTCTGTGACTCTTCTACCTCTCTCTCTCTTCTCCTTCTCTCTGTTTCCTTTCACTCTCTCTGTCTCTTCTCCTTCTCTCTGTCTCGTCTTCTTCTCTCTGTCTCTTCTCCCTCTCTCTGTCTATTCTCCCTCTTTCTGTCTCCTTTTACTCTCTTTCTCTGTCCTATCTCCTCCTCTCTGTCACTCCTCCTTCTCTCTGTCTCTTCTCCTTCTCTCTGTCTCTTCTCCTTCTCTCTGTCTCTTCTCCTTCTCTCTGTCTCTTCTCCTTCTCCCTGTCTCCTCTCCCTCTCTCTGTCTCTTCTCCTTCTATCTGTCTCTTCTCCTTCTATCTGTCTCTTCTCCCTCTCTCTGTCTCTTCTCCCTCTCTCTGTCTCTTCTCCCTCTCTCTGTCTCTTCTCCCTCTCTCTGTCTCTTCTCCCTCTCTCTGTCTCTTCTCCCTCTCTCTGTCTCTTCTCCCTCTCTCTGTCTCTTCTCCCTCTCTCTGTCTCTTCTCCCTCTTTCTGTCTCCTTTTACTCTCTTTCTCTGTCCTATCTCCTCCTCTCTGTCACTCCTCCTTCTCTCTGTCACTCCTCCTTCTCTCTGTCTCTTCTCCTTCTCCCTGTCTCCTCTCCCTCTCTCTGTCTCTTCTCCTTCTATCTGTCTCTTCTCCTTCTATCTGTCTCTTCTCCTTCTATCTGTCTCTTCTCCTTCTATCTGTCTCTTCTCCCTCTCTCTGTCTCTTCTCCCTCTCTCTGTCTCTTCTCCCTCTCTCTGTCTCTTCTCCCTCTCTCTGTCTGTTCTCCTACTCTCTGTCTCTTCTCCTTCTCTCTGTCTTTTCTCCCTCCTCTCTGTCTCTTCTCCCTCTCTCTGTCTACTCCCCCTCTCTCTGTCTCTTCTCCCTATCTCTGTCTCTTCTCCCTATCTCTGTCTCTTCTCATTCTCTCGGTCTCTTCTCTTTCTCGCTGTCTCTTCTCCCATTCTATGTCTCTTCTCATTCTCTCGGTCTCTTCTCTTTCTCGCTGTCTCTTCTCCCATTCTATGTCTCTTCCCCTTCTGTCTGTCTCTTCCCCTTCTGTCTGTCTCTTCCCCTTCTGTCTGTCTCTTCCCCTTCTGTCTGTCTCTTCCCCTTCTGTCTGTCTCTTCCCCTTCTGTCTGTCTCTTCCCCTTCTGTCTGTCTCTTCCCCTTCTGTCTGTCTCTTCTCCCTCTCTCTGTCTCTTCTCCCTCTCTCTGTCTCTTCTCCCTCTCTCTGTCTCTTCTCCCTCTTTCTGTCTCTCCTCACTCTCTGTCTCCCCTCACTCTCTGTCTCTTCTTCTTCTCTCTGTCTGTTCTCCTTCTCTCTGTCTTTTCTCCCTCCTCTCTCTCTTCTCCCTCCCTCTGTCTCTTCTCCCTCTCTCTGTCTCTTCTCCCTTTCTCTGTCTCTTCTCCCTATCTCTGTCTCTTCTCATTCTCTCGGTCTCTTCTCCTTCTCTCTATCTCTTCTCTTTCTCTCTGTTCCTTCTCCCTTTCTCTGTCTCTTCTCCCTTTCTCTGTCTCTTCTCCCTTTCTCTGTCTCTTCCCCTTCTGTCTGTCTCTTCCCCTTCTGTCTGTCTCTTCCCCTTCTGTCTGTCTCTTCCCCTTCTGTCTGTCTCTTCCCCTTCTGTCTGTCTCTTCTCCCTCTCTCTGTCTCTTCTCCCTCTATCTGTCTCTTCTCCCTCTGTATATTCTCCCTATCTCTGTCTTTTCTCCCTCTCTCTGTCTCCTCTCACTCTCTCTGTCTTTTCTCCTTATCTCTGTCTCTTCTCTTCCCCTATGTTTCTTCTCCCTCTCTCTGTCTCCTTTCACTCTCTCTGTCTCTTCTTCTCTTTGTCTTTTCTCCTTCTCTCTATCTCTTCTTCTCCTTCTCTCTGTGTCTTCTCTTCCTTCTCAATGTCTCTTCTCACTCTCTCTGTCTCTTCTTTCTCTCTCTGTCTCTTCTTCCTCTCTCTGTCTCTTCTCCTTTTCTCTGTCTTCTCTCACTATCTCTGTCTCTCCTCCTCTCTGTCTCTTCTCCCTCTTTCTGTCTCTTCTCCCTCTCTCTGTCTCCCCTCACTCTCTGTCTCTTCTCCCTCTCTCTGTCTCCCCTCACTCTCTGTCTCTTCTCCTTCTCTCTGTCTGTTCTCCCTCCTCTCTGTTTCTTCTCCCTCTCTCTGTCTACTCCCACTCTCTCTGTCTCTTCTCCCTTTCTCTGTCTCTTCTCCCTATCTCGGTCTCTTCTCCCTATCTCGGTCTCTTCTCCCTATCTCGGTCTCTTCTCATTCTCTCGGTCTCTTCTCTTTCTCTCTGTCTCTTCTACCATTCTATGTCTCTTCCCCTTCTGTCTGTCTCTTCTTCTTCTGTCTGTCTCTTCTTCTTCTGTCTGTCTCTTCTTCTTCTGTCTGTCTCTTCCCCTTCTGTCTGTCTCTTCCCCTTCTGTCTGTCTCTTCTCCCTCTATCTGTCTCTTCTCCCTCTCTCTGTCTCTTCTCCCTCTCTCTGTCTCTATTCTTTTTCTCTGCCTCTTCTCCCTCTCCCTCTTTCTTTCTCTTCTCCCTCTCTCTGTCTCTATTCCCTTTCTCTGTCTCTTCTTCTCTCTGTCTATTCTACTTCTCTCCGTCTCTTCTCTCTCTCTCTCTCTTTCTCTAACCCCCTCTCTGTCGCTTTTCCCTCTCTCTGTGTCTTCTCCTTCTCTCTGTCTCTTCTCTTCCCCTATGTTTCTTCTCCCTCTCTCTCCTTTCACTCTCTCTGTCTCTTCTTCTTCTCTTTGTCTTTTCTCCTTCTCTCTATCTCTTCTCCTCCTTCTCTCTGTCGCTTCTCTTCCTTCTCTCTGTCTCTTCTCACTCTCTCTGTCTCTTCTTCCTCTCTCTGTCTCTTCTCCCTCTCTCTGTCTTTTCTCCTTCTCTCTGTCTTTTGTCCCTCTCTCTGTTTCTTCTCCTTCTCTCTGTCTTTTTCTCTCTCTCTCTTCTCCCTCACTCTGTCTCTTCTCCCTGTCTCTGACTCTTCTCCCTCTCTTTGTCTCTTCTTCCTTTCTCTGTCTCTTCTCCTTCTCTCTTTCTCCTCTACTTCTCTGTCTCTATATCCTTTCTCTGCCGCTCCCCCTCTCTCTCTCTCTTCTCCCTCTCCCCCTCTCTGTCTCTTCTCCTTCTCTCTGTCTCTTCTCCCCCTCTTTCTGTCTCTTCTGCTCCCTCTCTCTGTCTCTTCTCCTTCTGTCTGTCTCTGCTCCTTCTCTCTGTCTCTTCTCCCTCTCTCTGCCTCCTCTCCTTCGCTCTGTTTCTTTTCCATCTCTCTGTCTCCTCTCCTTCGCTTTGTCTCTTCTCCCTCTCTCTGGCTCTTCTCCCTCTCTCTGGCTCTTCTCCCTCTCTCTGGCTCTTCTGCCTCTCTCTGGCTCTTCTGCCTCTCTCTGGCTCTTCTCCCTCTCTCTGGCTCTTCTCCCTCTCTCTGTCTTTTCTCCTTCTCTATGTCTCTTCTGACTCTTTCTGTCTCTTCTCCCTTTCTCTGTCACTTCTACCTCTCTCTGTCTCTTCTCCTTTTCTCTGTCTCTTCTCCCTTTCTCTGTCTCTTCTCCCTCTCTCTGTCTCTTCTCATTCTCTCGGTCTCTTCCTGTTCTGTCTGTCTCTTCCCCTTCTGTCTGTCTCTTCCCCTTCTGTCTGTCTCTTCTCCCTCTCTCTGTCTCTTCTTCTCTCTGTCTCTTCTCCCTCTCACTGTCTCCTCTCCTTCGCTCTTTCTTTTCTCCCTCTCTCTGTCTCTTCTCCTCTCTCTCTGCATCTTCTATTTCTCTCTGTCTGTTCTCCGTCTCTCTGTCTCCTCTCCTTCTCTCTGGCTCTTCTCCTTCTCTCTGTCTCTTCTCCCTCTCTCTCTCCTCTCACTCTCTCTGTCTTTTCTCCATCTCTCTGTCTCCTCTCCCTCTCTCTGTCTCCTCTCCCTCTCTCTGTCCCCTCTCCCTCTCCCTGTCTCTTCTCCCTCTCCCTGTTTCCTCTCCCTCTTTCTGTCTCTTCTCCTTCTCTGTCTCTTTCTCTCTCTCTCTCTTCTTCCTCACTCTGTCTCTTCTCCCTGTCTCTGACTCTTCTCCCTCTCTTTGTCTCTTCTTCCTTTCTCTGTCTCTTCTCCTTCTCCCTGACTCTTTTCCTTCTCTCTGTCTCCTCTACTTCTCTGTCTCTATTCCCTTTCTCTTCCGCTAACCCCTCTCTCTATCTCTTCTCCCTCTCCCTCTCTCTGTCTCCTCTCCCTCTCTCTCTCTACTCCCACTCTCTCTCTCTCTTCTCCCTGTCTCTGCCTCTTCTCCCTCTCTCTGTCTCTTCTCCCTCTCCCTGTCACTTCTCCCTCTCTTTTTCTCTTCTCCCTTTCTCTGTCTCTTCTCCTGCTCTCTGTCTCTTCTCCTTCTCTCTGTCTCTTCTACTTCTCCCTATGTCTTCTCTCTCTCTCTTTTTCTTCCCCCTCTTCGTCTCTTCCCCCTCTCTGTCTCCTCTCCTTCGCTTTGTCTCTTCTCCCTCGCTCTGTCTCTTCTCCCTGTCTCTGGCTCTTCTCCCTTTCTCTGTCTTTTCTCCTTCTCTCTGTCTTTTCTCCTTCTCTCTGTCTCTTCTCCTTCTTTCTGTCTCTTCTCCTTCTTTCTGTCTCTTCTCCCTCTCTGTCTCCTCTCACTTTCTCAGTCTCTTCTCCCTCTGTCTCTTTTCCCTCTCTCTGTCTCCTCTCCCTCTCTCTGTCTCCTCTCCTTCTCTCTAGCTCTTCTCCTTCTCTCTGTCTCTTCTCCCTCTCTCTCTCCTCTCACTCTCTCTGTCTTTTCTCCATCTCTGTCTCCTCTCCCTCTCCCTGTCTCTTATCCCTCTTCCTGTCTCTTCTCCCTCTCTCTGTCTCTCCTGCTCCTCTCACTTTCTCTGTCTCTTCTCCTTCTCTCTGTCTCTTCTCCATCTCTCTGTCTCTTCTCCTCTCTCTGTGACTCTTCTACCTCTCTCTCTCTTCTCCTTCTCTCTGTTTCCTTTCACTCTCTCTGTCTCTTCTCCTTCTCTCTGTCTCGTCTTCTTCTCTCTGTCTCTTCTCCCTCTCTCTGTCTATTCTCCCTCTTTCTGTCTCCTTTTACTCTCTTTCTCTGTCCTATCTCCTCCTCTCTGTCACTCCTCCTTCTCTCTGTCTCTTCTCCTTCTCTCTGTCTCTTCTCCTTCTCTCTGTCTCTTCTCCTTCTCTCTGTCTCTTCTCCTTCTCCCTGTCTCCTCTCCCTCTCTCTGTCTCTTCTCCTTCTATCTGTCTCTTCTCCTTCTATCTGTCTCTTCTCCCTCTCTCTGTCTCTTCTCCCTCTCTCTGTCTCTTCTCCCTCTCTCTGTCTCTTCTCCCTCTCTCTGTCTCTTCTCCCTCTCTCTGTCTCTTCTCCCTCTCTCTGTCTCTTCTCCCTCTCTCTGTCTCTTCTCCCTCTCTCTGTCTCTTCTCCCTCTTTCTGTCTCCTTTTACTCTCTTTCTCTGTCCTATCTCCTCCTCTCTGTCACTCCTCCTTCTCTCTGTCACTCCTCCTTCTCTCTGTCTCTTCTCCTTCTCCCTGTCTCCTCTCCCTCTCTCTGTCTCTTCTCCTTCTATCTGTCTCTTCTCCTTCTATCTGTCTCTTCTCCTTCTATCTGTCTCTTCTCCTTCTATCTGTCTCTTCTCCCTCTCTCTGTCTCTTCTCCCTCTCTCTGTCTCTTCTCCCTCTCTCTGTCTCTTCTCCCTCTCTCTGTCTGTTCTCCTACTCTCTGTCTCTTCTCCTTCTCTCTGTCTTTTCTCCCTCCTCTCTGTCTCTTCTCCCTCTCTCTGTCTACTCCCCCTCTCTCTGTCTCTTCTCCCTATCTCTGTCTCTTCTCCCTATCTCTGTCTCTTCTCATTCTCTCGGTCTCTTCTCTTTCTCGCTGTCTCTTCTCCCATTCTATGTCTCTTCTCATTCTCTCGGTCTCTTCTCTTTCTCGCTGTCTCTTCTCCCATTCTATGTCTCTTCCCCTTCTGTCTGTCTCTTCCCCTTCTGTCTGTCTCTTCCCCTTCTGTCTGTCTCTTCCCCTTCTGTCTGTCTCTTCCCCTTCTGTCTGTCTCTTCCCCTTCTGTCTGTCTCTTCCCCTTCTGTCTGTCTCTTCCCCTTCTGTCTGTCTCTTCTCCCTCTCTCTGTCTCTTCTCCCTCTCTCTGTCTCTTCTCCCTCTCTCTGTCTCTTCTCCCTCTTTCTGTCTCTCCTCACTCTCTGTCTCCCCTCACTCTCTGTCTCTTCTTCTTCTCTCTGTCTGTTCTCCTTCTCTCTGTCTTTTCTCCCTCCTCTCTCTCTTCTCCCTCCCTCTGTCTCTTCTCCCTCTCTCTGTCTCTTCTCCCTTTCTCTGTCTCTTCTCCCTATCTCTGTCTCTTCTCATTCTCTCGGTCTCTTCTCCTTCTCTCTATCTCTTCTCTTTCTCTCTGTTCCTTCTCCCTTTCTCTGTCTCTTCTCCCTTTCTCTGTCTCTTCTCCCTTTCTCTGTCTCTTCCCCTTCTGTCTGTCTCTTCCCCTTCTGTCTGTCTCTTCCCCTTCTGTCTGTCTCTTCCCCTTCTGTCTGTCTCTTCCCCTTCTGTCTGTCTCTTCTCCCTCTCTCTGTCTCTTCTCCCTCTATCTGTCTCTTCTCCCTCTATCTGTCTCTTCTCCCTCTCTCTGTGTCTTCTCCCTCTCTCTGTGTCTTCTCCCTCTCTCTGTCTCTTCTCCCTTTCTCTGTCTCTTCTCCCTCTCTCTGTCTCTTCTCCCTCTCTCTGTCTCTATCCCCTTTCTCTGTCTCTTCTCCTCCTCTCTGTCTCTTCTTCTCTCTGTTTATTCCACTTCTCTCTGTCTCTTCTCCTTCTCTCTGTCTCTTCTCCTTCTCTCTGTCTCTTCTCCATCTCTCTTTCTCCTCTCACTCTCTCTGTCTCTTTTCCTTTTCTCTGTCTCCTCTCACTCTCTGTGTCTCTTCTCCTTCTCTCTGTCTTTTCTACTTTTCTCTGTCTCCTCTCACTCTCTCTGTCTCTTCTCCCTCTCTATGTCTCTTCTTCTTCTCTCTGTCTCCTCTCACTCTCTCTGTCTCCTCTCACTCTCTCTGTCTCTTCTCCTTCTCTCTGTCTCTTCTCCCTCCTCTATGTCTCTTCTCCCTCTCTCTGTCTACTCGCACTCTCTCTGTCTCTTCTCCCTTTCTCTGTCTCTTCTCCCTATCTCGGTTTCTTCTCATTCTCTCGGTCTCTTCTCATTCTCTCTATCTCTTCTCTTTCTCTCTATCTCTTCTCTTTCTCTCTGTCTCTTCTCCCTTTCTCTATCTCTTCCCCTTCTGTCTGTCTCTTCCCCTTCTGTCTGTCTCTTCCCCTTCTGTCTGTCTCTTCTCCTTCTCTCTGTCTCTTCTCCCTCTATCTGTCTCTACTCCCCCTCTCTCTTCTCCCTCTCTCTGTCTCTATTCTTTTTCTCTGCCTCTTCTCCCTCTCCCTCTTTCTTTCTCTTCTCCCTCTCTCTGTCTCTATTCCCTTTCTCTGTCTCTTCTCCTCCTCTCTGTCTCTTCTTCTCTCTGTCTCTTCTCCTTCTCTGTGTCTCTTCTCCATCTCTCTGTCTCTTCTCCTCTCTCTCTGACTCTTCTCCTTCTCTCTGTTTCCTTTCACTCTCTCTGTCTCTTCTCCTTCTCTCTGTCTATTCTCCCTCTTTCTGTCTCCTCTTACTCTCTCTCTCTGTCTCCTCCTTCTCTCTGTCACTCCTCCTTCTCTCTGTCTCCTCCTTCTCTCTGTCACTCCTCCTTCTCTCTGTCTCCTCCTTCTCTCTGTCACTCCTCCTTCTCTCTGTCTCTTCTCCTTCTCTCTGTCTCTTCTCCCTCTCTCTGTCTCTTCTCCCTCTCTCTGTCTCCTCTCCCTCTCTCTGTCT